>NC_058419.1:29759014-29776219 GCF_002201575.2 Neomonachus schauinslandi | reverse complement strand
TCCCCTCCTCGGGCTTGCATTGTGCTCTCTCAGTCGGGCTCTGAAGGGAAATGCAGCCGCAAGACATGAACGAGGAAAAACACATAATGTTCTCATTTCTTTCCAAACTCTACAGAACTTTGAATTTTCATTTCTTTTTTTTAAGACTTTATTTATTTATTTGAGAGAGAGAGAGAGAGAGCATAAGCAGGGAGAGCAGTAGGCAGAGGGAGAGGGAGAAGCAGGCCTCCCGCTGAGCGGGAAGCCCGATGCGGGGCTCGATCCCAGTACCCTGGGATCATGACCTGAGCTGAAGGCAGACGCTTAACCCACTGAGCCACCCAGGCGCCCCAGCACTTTCAATTTTCAAAGAAGTTTTTCCCAGTTTTATTAAGACATAAGTTACATAGAGTCCTGGATCAATTTAAGGTGTACAGCATAATGATCTGACTTCCATCTATTGTGAAATGTTTACCCCAGTAAGTTTACTTACCATCCATCATGTCCTAGAGAGACAGAGAAGAAAGGAAAAAGACAAAAAGAAAAATAAACAGTTTGTTCTTTGTGATTAGAAGTCTTAAAATTGAATCTCTTAACTGGCATAGATACCATAAGGTAGTGTTAAGTATAGTCCTTAGGCTACATTAGAGTCCTGGTACTTACTTATCTTAAAACTGGAAGTTTTTACCTTTTGACCACCTTCAGGCAGTTCCTCCAGCCAACCCCTCTAAAAGTGGTCACAAGTCTGGTCTCTTTTTCCATGAGTTTGTTGGGTTTTTTCAGATTCCCCATATAACTGAGATCATAAAGTGTTTGTGTGAAGAAGAGTTTAATGGATGTGCCCCCAAGTGCAGTAAGAGCTGTTTTATGAATCCGGTATTCGAAATACGGAAGGACTATCAGAGTATACCTCAGCTAGGCTACCTGGCATTTATGTAGATTTGGCCTCCGGTAAACTTGGATCCCCCCAAAATGAGGTCCACGGCACTGGTGTTTTTAGACGGCATATTCATGCAGCAGAAAGACCAAATACTAGGATGGCAGAGGGAAAATGAGGCAACAGAGAGAGTAGAGGCCCCCTTTGTGTCAAGTGACATTTGCAAACCGGGAATGTCTACAGATATTAAATACAAAGAAATTCCACTACCTAGGATGCGGAGAGGACAGTGGAGCCCAGAGCACAGGTTTTATCTGTAGGGTTCATAGTTGGCAGATACTAGGGAGGAGCCATTTTGTGACTCCTCACCCACATGGTGGTTGACTGTCTTCCTACCATGTCAGTTTCACCCTCTTGCCTTAAGAATACTGTATGGTTGCACTTATATGTGGACTCTCTTTTTTTTTTTTTTTTTAAGATTTTATTTATTTATTTGACAGAGAGAGAGAGAGATCACAAGTAGGCAGACAGGCAGGCAGAGGGAGAAGCAGGCTCCCTGCAGAGCACAGAGCCCGATGCGGGGCTCGTTCCCAGGACCCTGGGATCATGACCTGAGCTGAAGGCAGATGCTTAACCATCTGAGCCACCCAGGCGTCCCTTATATGTGGACTCTTAAAAACAAACTAATGAACAAACAGAGCCAATACAGACTCATTTACAGAGGACAAAATGGAGGTTGCCAGAGGGGAGGGGGTGGGGGCATGGGAAAAATAAGTGAAGGGGATTAGGAGGTAGCAACTTCAGTTGAAAAATAAATCCGGTGCGGGGATGAAAAGGACAGCGTAAGGAATATAGTCAATAATATTGTAATCGTTTTGTATGGTGACTACACTTACCGTGGCGAGCATTTTGCAGAGAAGTGTCGAATCACTATGTTGTACACCTGAGGCGAATACAGTATTGTATGTCAACTGTAGCTCAGTGAACAACAGAAAAGAGGATAAGGGATGGGATGGGGCTCTCCTGGTTGAGTAGCGGGGCCTCGGGGGCCCTGCCCCGCTGGGCAGCAGGGGTCCTGTCCAGGGTGCTGGAACCGTAGCCAGAGCGGAGGGAGCTGACCCGGGGCTGAGCCCAGGAAAGCCCGGAGGGTGGTGCAGGCTGGAGGCTGCAGAATCCACCACCACGGTGACGGCGGTGAGCCTCTTTGCTCCCGATCTGTTGGCTGGACAAGGATTTTACGAACTTAGTAAATCTGGTCCTAGTTCGTGTAAACATGCATTGTCCCCAACGTCTGTAATACTCAGGTAGTGTCCAGCGCTTCAGCTTCCTCCTGTCCCAGCAGGACCAGCCACAGGCTCCTGGGCCCTCCATGCCCAAGCCTCGCTCACAACAGCATCTTTTTCACTCTGAAGCGGTTTCAGAAGATGAGCGACCCTTCAGTCATCCTGAAAGGAATGCTGCTGTTGTTGAAAGATCCGGCACGTTCCTGTGGATGACGTACTTACTCTTGGTTCAGGATGGGCTTTTCAAAACGGGCTTTGTTCCCCTCAGCAGGACTCTTGGACGATGCTGAGCTTCCCCCATAAGCAAGGTGACCCCTGCCTAGTGACTAGGGGCCAGTGGCAGCTGGACAGCTGCTGGTCAGCTGTGAGGACACAGACATCCCAGGTGTAACAGTCACGGCAGGGACAGAGCGCCGTTCCTCAGCTACACCTGCTGCTGAGAACGGGGAAAAGTAATAGGCAAGGTGGGAGGACAGAGTCAAAGCAGAGAGCCGAGCCAGAGCCTGGCACAGCCTGGCACAGCGTGGGCGCCCTCTCGGGGTGAGCTGCAGGGGGGCCCGTGGCCCTGGCTTCCCTAAGCGATTTTAGCAAGAAGGAAATAGCTCCCCTGATGCAGTTTCAAACCTTAAGGGCATAGAGAGTAAGTAGCCTGCTTGTTTTTTCATGTATGACATCCAGTGCTCAACGTACTAAAACGATCCCTTTTTCTCTCTGATTGAAGGTTTGGTTTAAGAATAGGAGGGCCACGTGGAGGAGACATCAGAGGGCACGGAGGTTCAGAAACATGCCCCCCGGGGCCATGGTCCCCCCCGGGGCCATGGTCCCCCCGGGGGCCATGGTCCCCCCCGTCATCATTAACGTAGGTGGACCCTGCCATGCCTTCTTCATTCAGGAGCCGAATTGCCTACGCGTTCTCCCCGAGCCGCGGCCGGTGGGACCACCTCAGCTGCCCATGCCGCTCTTTCCTGTTGTCTTCTTGCCTCCTCTGCCCTGGGTTCCTCCACCCTTGCCTCCCTGCGGCTGCCCTGCTGTGGTCGCGCCCAGGTTCCTACCGTCCGTGTTTTTCTTCTAAGCCCTTTTCCCACGGAATGGCCTCCGTGACGGTTTTTTCCCACGGTGCTTTTGAGCCCAGCCCCATTCTGTGTAGCTCGCCGCCAAGAGCAGTTCACTCAGTGTATGCAAGAGAAGTGCAAATTCACGGACCCTTATTTTGGGGCACTTGCTGTCTTTTCAATAAAGTTATCAATTCACGCTCGGCGTATTTGTTTTGCGCGTGGTACGGGGTCAGTGCAAGTGATGGACGGCGCCGTTCCTCCAGAAAGGCAAGGAGGCCTGCCGCTTTCATGCAGCCGCGTCCCTGAGCCACCATCAGGAGGCCACGGCCCTCTCTGAAGTTCCCCAAGCGCCCACGGCCGGCTTCCAAAGACCCACCGTGCCCTGCAGCACCCCATCTTCCCCCGCACTCCCCCCCGCCCCCACCCCGTGCCCCAGCGGGACCGCGCCGCCGTGCAAGACCGGGTGGCGTCAGCCTCCAGGGAGAGAACGGTGTGCTTGCAGGCGGGGCTGAGCCGCAGCCGCGGGGAGGAGCTGAGGCCCACCCGGGACACTTCTGGAGGGGACACTTCTAAGGGGCTACTCACGGGGCTCCCGGAGAAGCGGCAGCCGGGCGTGCAGCTAGCTGCTGGTGCTCCGCAAGTTGTGTCCGGTGCCGGCCCTTTGGGCGGAGGAGACGCGGCGACGGCATTCCGGCCGGAGGGTCCTGCGTCCTGCGTCCGCCAAGGTACCACGAGACCGGACCCCCTTCAAGGCCGGCGCTGGGCTCTCGGTCCTCCCTTTCCCCCACGCCCCAGAGGCCGAGGGCCCAGCATCGCTCGGTCGCCGGCTCCCAGCTGCCCGGCACCTTTCGGCGAGACCGTGCCGGTGGCCCGCGGTCCTTGCGTGCAGTCGTTCCAAGTCGGCGGCTGAGAAAGGACGTGGGTTTTTGTCCACTGGGACTCGGGGAGAGAGAGGGGCTCCTGCGGAACCGAGGCTGTGTACCTGTTGCCCGATCGGGTTATTTACACTGGCACACACCACTCTTCTTGTTGCCAGGACGACCCCAGCCTTGGGGACGAGTTTTGCCGGTGCACCCAAAATGTCTCCCCCGGTCCCCCCGGTTTGGGTTGTGGCGCCGCAGCGGGTTCCGTGAGCCCAGGCGTCGGCGATCTCCCGGATCCGAGATCGGGTGGCCCCCTCGTGTGCTAGCAGTGGTTCCGGGGTGCAGCCTCGGGATGGGGGAAGCATAGCGTTTCTTCGAAGCTCCCCCAGCCCCGCGAAGCTGCCGGCTTTCTGCGTTGCCGCCGCTGTGACTCACCTCCTTCCTCCCCGCAGAGACCTGGGTGGCCTCAGCCCTTAGCTGTGGGCCCTCGACTCCATCCTGCATCTCCCTCTCAAGGTGTGTTCTCAGGAGCTCTCCGGGCACCATCTTCGCGTCTGATTCCAGGACGTTTGCTTGTAAATAGCAATTTTTTTTTTAACAGTTTGAAGTGTTTTTACTACACTTGACTAGTAGTACAAACCGGTATTACAATAGCCAAATCTCTGTATGATATATATTTAATATATTAAATATACACAACAATAAAATAACCCCCCACCTTGAAAAAATATGGATTCACTTTTCATGTCATCAAATACAAGGCTCACATGTATAATGAAAGTTAATAATCTGTTCACGTGCCAAGGGACAAGGCTAAGCAGTAAATTAATATTTTTAAGTATATTAAACCAGAACAATTTCCTTTTTGAGTTTGATAAGCCAAACACTATCAAGGACTATTTAGAACCTGAATATAATCCAGTGGCTCTGAAATTAAATAGGGAATTTGATAAGAAACAGATAAGCATTTCTTTTTTTCTACTTTTTGGTCAGTTTCAGTTAGCAAATCAATGGAAAACTTTTAACCGTAACATTCGTTTTCATTTTGTAGAGCTTCAAGAACCACCTCTGCAGCCTGCCTTGGGAAGGTTACTGCATAATCCGTGCATTCCTGCCAAAGATTAGCCATCTTCTCAAATTGGAGGGTTTCAGACTCACTAGGCTACTGTCTAGATCTGCAGCCTAAATAGCAGTTTTTGAAACCACTTCCTGGAATGTTCCTTGATAGAAATTAATGTATTCTTTTTCTTTGTATATTTTAATAATGTCAGATACCAGAGTTAAATTGGGTATTTTAAATTAAATTAAAATTTTAAAAATTATTATTCTCAAAATATAGTTGATATACAATGTTATATGAGTTTCAGGTGCACAATATAGTGATTCAATAATTATATATTTTCTGCAGAGAAACTGGCTGTTCTTAATTGTAATATCTGGATTCATGGGCCCTCTGGCTTTGATTGTCTCATCACTATCCTAATAGATTTAACTACCAGGAGACCTCAGAGGGAATGGTGACTTGATGCGGGTCATGTTTTTAGTGCTTATTTAAAGTCTTACTTGCATTATCTGCATTAATTTCAATATAAAAAGCTTAAGGCCAAATGTAGCGAATGATTTTAGGCTCTACCTGATCCTGAAATCTGCATATTAGATCTTATTTTTCCACAGGGAAAAAAGTATCAACAAGCCTTCCACAATTCAAAATTTGAAACAAATTTTAGGAAGAAGGAAAATCATAAAAGGATTAATTACCAAATTTTAGATTTAACTCCTTTATACCTTAAGGCTTTTCATCTCAATATTTATTCTAAAATTGCCAATTTCATCTATATGTACCCAAACAAACAACAATGTAGATTTAATGAGAGTGGGATTGGATTGGGGGAACACCGTACATAAAAGAGGCTTAAGACATTCAAACTGATGTGTTGTTCCACATCTTACTCCACTTGTGCCCTTTGTCACCGTCTTTCCATAATGATTCTTTTTCCCTTATATCATTTTTTTAAAATTGTGGTAAAATTCAAATAAAATAAAACTACCCATTTTAAAGTATACAATTCAGTGGCATTAAATACATTCACAATGTTCTCCACCATCACCACCATCTACTTTCAAAGCATACTCATCACCCCAAAATGAAACCCCCTTATTCATTCAGCAGTCACTCCCCATCCCTCCCTTGGCAACCACTAATGTGCTTTCTGTCTGTACGGATTTGCCTCTTCTGGATATTTAATATTTATGGAATCATACAATATGTGGCTTTTAGTGTCTGGCTTCTTTCACTTAGCATCATGTTTTCCAGGTTCATCCACTTTGTAACAACCATTAATACTTCATTCCTTTTTTGAGTTGAATAATATTCCTTTATATGAATATGCCACATTTTGTTTATCCATTTCTCAGTTGATGGAAATTTGGGTTATTTCTACTTTGGCTGTTGTGAATAGTGCTTCTATCTACATTTATGTATAATTATTTGTTTGAATACCCATTTTTTAAAAAGATTTTATTTATTTATTTGACAGAGAGAGAAACAGTGAGAGAGGGAACACAAGCAGGGGGAGTGGGAGAGGGAGAAGCAGACTCCCTGCTGAGCAGGGAGCCCGATGTGGGGCTCAATCCCAGGACCCTGGATTCATGACCTGAGCCAAAAGCAGACACAACCAGCTGAGCCACCCAGGCGCCCCTGAACACCCATTTTTAATTCTTTCAGGTATATACGTAGAAGTGGAATTCCTGGGTCATAGGGTAATTCTCTGTTTAATTTTTTGAAGAACTGCCAAATATAGCAACTGCATCATTTTACATTCCCATTAGTAATGTGTGAGTGGTCCAGTCTCTTCACATCCTCACCAAACTTATTATATTCTATTTTTTTAAGTAATCTCTAATCCCGACGTGGGGCTCAAACTCACACCCCCAAGATCAAGAGTCGCACGCTCCTCCAATTGAGCCAGCCCCTCCATTTTTTTAATTATAGCCATCCTAATGGGTGTGAGGTATTATCTTGTTGTGGTTTTGATTTGCATTTCCCTAATGACTAATGATACTGAGTATCTTTTCATGCTTTGTTGGCCATTTGTACATATTCTTGGGAAAAAACATCTAATCGTTTGCCTGTTTTTAATTTGGTGGTTTATCTATTCATTGCTGAGTTGTAAGCGTTCTTTAAGTATTCTGGAAACTAAGGTCTTACCAGATACATGATTTGTAAATATTTTATCTCATTGTGTAACTTTTCAGTTTCTTAATAGTGTCCTTTGATGCACAAAAAGTCTTTGATTTTGATGAAATCCGGTTTATGTAATTTTTCTTTTGTTGCTTATGCTTTGGTGTCATAATGAGGAATCCATTGCCAAATCCAAGATCATGAGTTTTCCCTTGTTTTCTCCTGAAAAGAAGGAATTTTATAGTTTTATAACTCTTTCTCTCTACATATATATGTATGAGTTTATGTAACTATATATAAATGAGAGTTTTATAATCTTAATTCTTATATTTAAGTATTTTTTCCATTCTGAGTTAATTTTTGTATATGATGTGAGGTATGTTTCCAACTTGATTCTTTTGCATATAGATATCTACTTGTCCATCATTTCCTGAAGAGACAATTATTTCCCAACTGAATGGGCTTGGCACCCTTATCCAAAATCAATTGACCATAGATGTATGGGTTGATTTCTGGTTTCTCACTTTTTTTTTTTTTAAGATTTTATTTATTTATTTGACAGAGAGAGACACAGCAAGAGAGGGAACACAAGCAGGGGGAGGGGGAGAGGGAGAAGCAGGCCTCCCGCTGAGCAGGGAGCCCGATGTGGGGCTCGATCCCAGGACCCTGGGATCATGACCTGAGCCGAAGGCAGACGCTTAACGACTGAGCCACCCAGGCGCCCCTGGTTTCTCACTTCTATTCCATTGATCTGTATGTCTATCCTTATGCCAGTACAATACTGTTTTGATTACTGTAGCTTTGTAGTAAGTTTTGAAATTTAGAAATCCGGCTTCTACAACTTTTATTTTCTTCTTTTTAAAGATTGTTTTGACTAGTTAGGGACGCCCGGGTGGCTAAGTCAGTTAAGTGTCTGCCTTCGGCTCAGGTCATGATCCCAGAATCTTGAGATCGAGTCCCGCATCTGGCTCCTTGCTCAGTGGGGAGCCTGCTTCTCCCTCTTTCTCTGCCTACCACTCCCCCTGCTTGTGTTCTCTCTCTCTGTCAAATAAATAATAAATAAAATCTTTAAAAAAATAAAAAATAAAGATTGTTTTGGCTAGATTCCCTTATAATTCCATATGATTTTTAGAATTCTTTTTCCTTGTATTTTTTGTTGAAAACCAGACATTCTGAATATTAGAATGTGACAACTTTGGAAATCACATTTTCTCCCCTCTCCGAGGTTTGTTGTTCCTGTTTGGTTGAACAGAATAGAAATACCATATAATCCAGGTTTGCCTATTAAGTGACTTTCTAAGCTATTTTTGTAATATCTGTATTCATTTTTTAAGAACTTCAATACAAAAAGATGAAAAATAAATAAAAATAAAATAAAAGAATAAAATTTCAGCATAGTTGACATACAATATGATATGAGTTTCAGGCATACAACATAGTGATTTGACAATTATATACATTATGAAATGCTTACCACAATAAGTAATTATCACCTGTTTACCACACAAAGTTATTACAATATGATTGACTATATCCCCTATGCTGTACTTTTCATCTCCATGACTCATTTTATTTTATTCATTTATTTTTAAGTAAACTCGATCCCCAATGTAGGGCTTGAACCCATGACCTTGAGTTCAGGAGTCAGATGCTCTACCAACTGAGCCAGCCAAGTGCCCTGACTCATTTATTTTATAACTGGAAATCTGTAGCTCTTAATCCCCATTCATCTATTTTGCCCATGCCCCCACCCCTCTCCCCTCTGGTCACCAACAATTTGTTCTCTGTATTTATGAGTCTGTTTCTGGTTTGTTTGCTTTTTTTTTTTTGATTCCAGATATAAGTAAAACCACGTGGCATTTGTCTTTCTCTGTCTGATGTATTTCACTTAATGTAATACACTTTAGGTCCATCCATGTTGTTGTAAATGGAAAGATTTCATTCCTTTTTTTATGGTTGAGTAATATTCCTGTGTGTGTGTATGTGTATACCACATCTTCCTTACCCAGTTAGCTATCGATGGACACTGAAATTGCTTTTATATCTTGGATATTATAAATAATGCTGCAGTAAACAGGAATATATATATCTTTTCAAATTAGTGTTTCATTTTCATTTTCTTTTTTTAAAAAGATTTTATTTATTTATTTGACAGAGAGAGACACAGCGAGAGAAGGAACACAAGCAGGGGGAGTGGGAGAGGGAGAAGCAGGCTTCCCGCAGAGCAGGGAACCCGATGCAGGGCTCAATCCCAGGACCCTGGGATCATGACCTGAGCCCGAAGGCAGACGCTTAAAGACTGAGCCACCCAGGTGCCCCTAGTGTTTCATTTTCATTGGGTAGATAACCAGTAGTGGAATTACTGGTTGTATGGTATTTCTATTTTCAATTTTTTGAGGAACCTCCATACTGGTTTCCATAACATCTGCACTCTTTGTCATGTATAGCCACTGAAGTCTATGTTCCATTAGCTTAGTGGCCAGCTAGTGTTTTGAAATACTTACCATCGATTCCTGGATTCAAAAATAAATAAAGATCAACAAAACAAAAAAGCAACCTACCGAATGGGAGAAAGATACTTGCAAATGATATATTTGATAAGGGGTTAATATCCAAAATTTAAAAATAACTCAACACTAAAAAACCAATCAAATTAATAAATGAGCAGAGGACCTAATTAGACACTTTTCCAAAGAGGACATATAGATGGCCAATAGACACATGAAACCTTAGTAATCATCAGGGAAATGCAAATCAAAACCACAATATCACCTCACATCAGTCAGAATGGCTAGTATCAAAAAGACAAGAAATAAGATGTGGAGAAAAAGGGAATCCTTGAACATAGTTGGTGGGAATGTAAACTGATGCAGCCACTATGGGAAACAGTGTGGAGGTTCCTCTAAAAATTAAAAATAGAACTACCGTACAATCCAGTAATTCCACTACTGGATATTTAGCTGAAGAAAACAAAAACACTAATTTGAAAGATGTATGCATCCCTATGTTTTTGTTTTTTATATTTTATTTTTGAAAGATTTTATGTTATTTATTTGAGAGAGAGAGAGAGCACGCACGAGCACACGAGCAGTCAGAGGGAGAGGGAGAAGTAGACTCCCCGCTAAACAGGGAGCCCAATGCAAGGCTCCATCCCACAACCCTGGGATCATGACCTGAGCTGAAGGCAGATGCTTAACCAACTGAGCCACCCAGGCACCCCACCCCTATATTTATTGTAAGATATATGATACCTGCACTCCCATGTTTATTGTAGCATTATTTATAATAGCTAAGATATGGAAGTTACCCAAGTGCCTGTCAATAGATAAATGGATAAAGAAGATGTCACACACACACACACACACACACACACTGGAATATTACTCAGCCATAAAAAGAATGAAATCTTGCCATTTGCAATAACGTGGATGGACCTAGAGAATATTATGCTAAATTAAATAAGTCAGACATAGAAAGACAAATACTGTCTGATTTCACTTATATGTGGAATCTTAAAAAAAAACAAAACAAACAACACACACACACAAGTAGAAACAGAACAGACTGGTGGTTGCCAGGAGGAAGGAAGGGAGGAAGATGGGATGGGATGGACAGAATAGGTGAAGGGGATTAAAAGGTACAAACTTCCAGTTACAAAACAAGTAATTCAGGGCGATGAAAAGTACAGCATAGGGGATACAGGCAATGAGATTGTACTAATTTTGTATGGTGACAGATGGTAACTACACTTGTCGTGGTAAGCATTTCATAATGTATATATAATGTTGAATCACTGTGTTGTATACCTGAAACTAATACCATATTTTATGTCAACTATACATCAAAAGGTAAGATTGAAAAAGAAAAAGAAGAAGACATAATACTCTCCCAGTGCTGGGAGATTGTCTCTATATTACGCACTCCTTCAATGCTTAGCCAGACTTTTGACAGCTCTGCCTTATCTTTTTCCTGCTCACACAGAGCCTGAGAGCCACCCAGATGTGAAAGCTTGTGGTATCCTTAGCTGTTTCTTTTTTTTTTTTTTTAAGATTTTCTTTATTTGAGAGAGCAAGACAGAGCAGAGAGGGAGCACAAACAGTAGGGAGGGGCAGAGGGAGAGGGAGAAGCAGGCCTCCAGCTGAGCAGGGAGCCTGACACGGGCCTCGATCCCAGGACCCGGGGATCACGACCCGAGCCGAAGGCAGACGCTCAACCGACTGAGCCATCTAGGCGCCCTCCTCAGCTGTTTCTAAGCGTGTGTCTAGCACATGGCCTTCTTGATTCCTCTGTATACATAAGACCTTTTAAAAAGCCTTTATTCTTCCACATACCTCTTTTCTCAGTTGTGTGTTGCCCACCCTTCTCAGTTGTCTATCGCTTGTCCTGGCTGTTGTCTCTTGCCCCAGGATGCTGTGGCCAGTACTTGCGCCTTTAAATGCTTTGGCCAAAGGTACCAGGAAGTGGCCTCAGCCCAGGGTTCACTCCTTGCCAGACAAAACAAAGGCAAACCGTTGTGCCAGTCCTTGAGGGAGCTGGCAGAGCAGAGAAGACCCAGAGCCACAATCCTTGGGGCGCCTGGGTGGTTCAGTCGGTTAAGCGTCTGCCTTCGGCTCAGGTCGTGATCCCAGGGTCCTGGGATCGAGCCCCACATTGGGCTCCCTGCTCAGCCAGGAGCCTGCTTCTCTCTCTGCCCATCCCCTGCCTGACTCGTGCTCTCTCTTTCTCTCTCTGTCTGAAATAAATAAATAAAATCTTAAAAAAAAAAAAAGAACCACAGTTCTTTGAGAATAAGGTCCATATTGCTCCTTCTAGTACCAGGAGTGCAGGCTTCCCTTCCTCAAGGCCACTACAGGCCTGGGGTGTGAGGTATGGTAGGCAGACAGTTCAAAACACCAAAGTGTTCTCTTACCACTGTTGGGGAGGAAAAATTTGCCTCTATACTTCCAAAGTCTTCTGGGTAGTCTAAGGTTTAAATTGACAGGAGACAGATTAACAGGAGAAAAGCAAATTTAATTCGTATGTATGGAGGCCTCAAAGATACAGGAGCTAAGAAATGATTGAGGCAGGCAGTATTTATACTTTTTACACAAAGAAACAATAAATCTTGGAGAAATTGACAGGACAAAGAAAACTTATGTTTGGGAACTTCAATTAGTAAGGAATTGTAAACAAAATGGGGCTGGGGTAGTAAGTTAGTAAAAGTTACAAGGTTTGGGGCGCCTGGGTGGCTCAGTTGGTTAAGCGACTGCCTTCGGCTCAGGTCATGATCCCAGAGTCCTGGGATCGAGTCCCACATCGGGCTCCCGGCTCGGCGGGGAGCCTGCTTCTCCCTCTGACCCTATCCCCTCTCATGCTGTTTCTCTCTCTGTCTCTCAAATAAATAAATAAATACATAAATAAATAAAGTTACAAGGTTTGTTTACATAGGCTTCTTGGGCCCTGAATTCCCTGTCTCTGATGTCAAAGATGTTTGTCTGCCTCCTGGTGCAGGGAGGGTGCCTTTCACATGGGAGATGTATTCCCTACTTTCTGGAGACAGAGATGGATCAGAGTGTTGTTCCTGCACTGGCTGTTTCTTTATTAACTTGAATTCAAAATAATCGGTATGGCACTGTGGCTCTTAGCTTGGGGCGGCCCACCTTGAGCCCCAACACCATAAGGCAGCAGATTCTTTTTACACCTAGCCTTATCTGGTTGTGACTTTTTAGCTAGATTCCACCAAAAATTGATTCTGACAGCTTTTGCCAGCTCAGTTGCTTCAGGAGGAGAGATGGAGCCCTGGAGTTCCCCACTCCACTGCTTTCCATTTGATTATAACTTCAACCTCTCCTTCATGGTCTCTTTTCCCTCTATATATGAATATGTTTAAATTTCTTTAATACTAAACAAAATTCCTCTTGACTTTGCACTCCCCGACATCTCTCCTTTACTTCTCAGAAAAATTTTCTTCAAGGAGTAGTTAATACCCTCCCTCAGTGATGAGAAGCAAAAATGTCTCCAAACATTCACTAATGTCACCCAGGTGAAAACTCATTCCAGATTGAGATCTGCCGTATTAACTCAAATTCCGAACATACTTAGATTTAACCTGTTTTCACATGTAGTTTTTAATTGTTTGGGGGGTTTTGTTTGGTTGGTCCTTGTTTTTGTTTGTGCTCTATAGCTCTATGAAATTTTTTTTTTAATTTTATTTTTTTAAATAAAAATAAATTTTTATTTATTTATTTGACAGAGAGAGACACAGCGAGAGAGGGAACACAAGCAGGGGGAGTGGGAGAGGGAGAAGCAGGCCCCCCGCCGAGCAGGGAGCCCAATGCGGGGCTCGATCCCAGGACCCTGGGATCATGACCAGAGCCAAAAGCAGACATTTAACGGACTGAGCCACCCAGGCGCCCCAGCTCTATGAAATTTCATCAGATGTGTAAATGCATGGAACCATCACCTCAATTAGGATACAGGACTCTTCTCTCCGTACAGAGACTCCTTGTTGTTATACAAACCATTTTTCTAAACAAGTGGCATAAAGGTGAAGAGCATGTGTACACTTCTACCTTTGTATAACAAAGGGGAGACACAAAAACATGTTTTTGTAATTATATTTGCATAAATAATACACTGGGTGATAAGTGGACATGTGTGGGGCAGGGGAGTTAAGCGATTCTTTTCACTGAATGTGTTATATTTTGGGATTTTTGAGCTATATCATTCTGATATCACTTCAAAGAATTAAAGATAGTAAATGAAGCCAAATGAATGGTATGGTCCAAGTAGTGTTTCAACAGGCCTTCAGGCCTTAAGAGAAGATGACATATTGAGGCACCTGGCAGGCTCAGTCTGTAGCACATGCAAGTCTTTTTTTGTTTTTGTTTTTAAGATTTTATTTATTCGACAGAGAGAAACACAGCGAGAGAGGGAACACAAGCGGGGGAGTGGGAGAGGGAGAAACAAGGCTTCCCGCTGAGCAGGGAGCCCGATGCGGTGCTCAATCCCAGGACCCTGGGATCATGACCTGAGCCGAAGGCAGATTCTTTTTTTTTTTAAGATTTTATTTATTTATTTGACAGAGAGACACAGCGAGAGAGGGAACACAAGCAGGGGGAGTGGGGGAGGGAGAAGCAGGCTCCCCGCTGAGCAGGGAGCCCGATGCGGGGCTCGATCCCAGGACCCTGGGATCATGACCTGAGCCGAAGGCAGATGCTTAACGACTGAGCCACCCAGGCACCCCCGCATGCAAGTATTGATCTCGCAGTCATGAGTTCAAGCCCCACATTGGTTGTAGAACTTACGATAAATAAATAAATAAATAAATAAATAAATAAATAAATAAATAAATAAATGAAAATATGCTACAATTTGGATGTGAACCTCAAAAAAATTATTGAAAAAAGAAGAGCAGATGACAAAATGACTGGACCACATCAGTCAGAGCTGCTATAAGAAAAGTAGAGAGATGGGGTGTCTGGGTGACTCAGTCGGTTAAGTGTCTGCCACAGATACGGATGTCACCTGTGATGTTGATGTATACAGATGGAGGAGTTACGCTTTTACAGTTGTTATATGGTTCCATTTAAGGCTGGACATGAAACACTTCATTTGAATTGACCACTACAATCTCCTTTTATTTTTTATTTTTTTTAAAGATTTTTTTTCATTTTTATTTATTCATGAGAGACAGAGAGAGACAGAGAGAGAGGCAGAGGGAGAAGCAGGCTCCCAAGGAGCAGGGAACCCAATGCGGGACTCAATCCCAGGACCCTGGGATCATGACCTGAGCCGAAGGCAGACGCTTAACGGCTGAGCCACCCAGGCGCCCCACTACAATCTCCTTTTAATAAACATTTTTAAAATGGTTTTTGGTTGTGCCTGTGGTTGTGGTTGTTCCTGTTCTATAAATATCAATGTTTAAGCTTGTATTACGTGTTATATATCATACAGAATGCATCAAAGCTGAAGGTTCAAACTCAGTTTTAAAGGAATCCTAACTGAAAACTTAAACATTATGGGTTGCACACAGAAAAGGGACTAGAAACAATGCTTTTTGCTTTTCCTGTATCCCTCAGTGATCTACCTTTTATGAAATATTAAGCGTTGAGCACAGTGATATGTGCTTGAAATACATTATGTCTATAATATTACAAGCTTCAGTTGTGTTCTAGTTTTTTTTTTAAGAGATAAAGGTGCATTGGTTGTATTTTTTTATCTTGTGTAATACTATTAAAATAAGTAAAGAAAAACTTTGATTTTTCTTTTTCATCTTAATTTTTTTTTCTTTTTAAGTAGTCTCCACGCCCAGTGTGGAGCCCAACACTGGGTCCAAACTCACGACCCTAGGACCTGAGCTGACACCAAGAGTCGGACGCTTAAGGGACTGAGCCACCCAGGCACCCCTTCATCTTAATTTTTTTGAGTAGTCTCTGCGCCCAGTGTGGGGCTTGAACTCACAACTCTGAGATCAGGAGTCCATGCTCTACGAACTGAGCCAGCCAGGTACCCCTCATTTTAATTTTTATTTATTTTATTTTATTTTATTTTTATTTTTTATTATGTTTTATTTATTTGTCAGAGAGAGCACACAAGCATGGGGAGCTGCGGGCAGAGGGCAGAGGGAGAAGCAGGCTCCCCCCCTGAGCAGGGAGCCCGATGTGGGGCTCGATCCCAGGACCCTGGGATCATGACCCAAGCCAAATGTTTAACTGACTGAGCCACCCAGATGTCCCTAATTTTTAAAAAAATGTAGCAATCTATAACACACTGCATTTATATTATACACTGTGTTAGGAAGGAAGGTTTTTTCTCTATCCTGGAAGATCCTTCTGGATGGTCTAAGAATGAAATTGACATCAGATAGATTAACAGAAGAAAATGAAATTTAATTACGTACATACAGGGAAGCCACATAAACACGAGTGATTCCAAAGAGCGGCAAAATGAGGTATATAAGTCATGGGAAACTAAATAGAAAGGGGGTAGGGGTCTGGGGTTTTCAAGGGAAGGAAGGTGAATCACAGAAAGAATGGAAAGAGTAAATGTTTGGTAAACAAAATGTTTGCTGAGCTATCCAGAAACAATGAAACATACCTTGCAAGATTTCTCCCTTGTCTATCATAACTAGTTCATATAATATTATATTTATGTATGGTAATAGCTCCCTTCCTGGAACAGGTCCTCTATGGAAATTCTTTTAGGCAGTTAGCAGGGAGGCAAAAAAGAAAAACTAATTAAGTCTTCTGTTTCTTAAAAATAACTACCTAAGACAATCCACATGCCAAGGAGACACATGGAGGGAGGCAAATATTGCTCCCCGGCACAGCCAAACCTAGAAGGCTAAAGGGAAAGGTATTTTTCCTCCGCGCCACCAGGATGACCTTTTCCCTGCGGGCCCCTGTGGCAGGTAAAGGAGCCCCCAAGGCAGAGCGGGCGGGTTGCGGCCAGAAGGCTAAGCACACGGGGAACAAATACCTCCATGAACAGCAAGCCTGCCTCTGCTGCCCGCACACTCGGATCGGCTCCTGAAGACATCGCTCGAGCCTCGGCCCAGAGGGCTACGGAGACCCCCAACCCTTGGGCCGAGCTGGCTGGTGTCCCTTGAAGTGACTAAAGGCAGGGAAGCTGACATTCCTGTCCCTCCCAGGAAGGCCGTGGCCATCCTCCCGAGCAGGGGCTTCAAACCACCCCACGCGCTGGGCTCGGCCCCCACCCGGCTGCTTCCCTCCGGCAGGACACCCGGTAAGGACACTGCCTGGAAAGAAGGGAGAAGCTTCGGCGCCTGCGGGAGACAAATCAGAGAGGATCCGCGGAGCGGGAGGACTGGTGCGCCCCAGGGGAAGGCAGCACCGGCACCCTGACGGCGAGGAGGAAAACGGGCCCTCCGCTTTGCTGCTAACCAGCGGCACTAAAGACAGAGACGCTAAACTGGCAGCGCCAGGAGGGCCCGGCCAGCCCCCAACACGCACGCGCACACACACGG
>NC_058419.1:29595664-29758514 GCF_002201575.2 Neomonachus schauinslandi | reverse complement strand
GAGCTACCCAGGCACGCTTGTGACATTTATTTTATAAGTGGTGGTTTGTTACTCTTAATTCCCTTCACCTATTTTGCCTATTCCATCCCTTACCCCCTTTCCTCTGGCAACCACCAGTTTGTTCTCTGTGTTTATGAGACTGTTTCTGTTTTTTTTTTTGTTTATGAATTTGTTTTGTTTTTTAGAATCCACATACAGGTGAAATCATATATTTGTCTTTCTCCATCTGATTTATCTTATGCAGCATAATACCCTCTAGGTCGATCCATGTTTTTGTGAATGGGATGATTTCATTCCTTTTTATGGCTGAGTAATATTCCATTGCATGTATATTTCACATCTTTTTAATTCATCTGTCAATGGACACAGGTTGCTTCGATGTCTGGGCTTTGTAAATAATCTTGCAATAAACATAGGGGTGCATATATCTTCTTGAATTAGTGTTTTTGCATTCTTTGCATATATACCCAGTAATGGAATTACTTGATCATATGTATTTTCTATATTTAATTTTTTGAGGAGCTTTCATAGTGTTTTCCACAGTGGTTGCACCAATTTCCATTTCCACAAACAGTGCACGTGGATTTCCTTTTCTCTACATCTTCACCAACAGTTATTTCTTGACTTTGATTTTAGCCATTCTGACTCGTGTGAGGTGGTATCTCATGTTGTTTTGATTTCCATTTCCCTGATAACTAGTGATATTAAGCATCTTTTAATGTGTATTGACCGTCTATATGTGTTTTTTGGACAAATGTGCTATTTTGATTTGTATAACATTGTAATATAATTTGAAATCTGGGATTGTGATATTTCCAGCTTTGTTCTTCTTTCTCAGGATCGCTTTGTCTATTTGGGGTCTTTCGTAGTTCCATACAAATTTTCGGATCATTTGTTCTAATTCTGTAAAAAATACTGTTGGTATTTTGATAGGCATTGCATTGAATTTGTAGATTGGTTTGGGTAGTGTGGACATTTTAACAATATTAATTCTTCTAACAATGAGGAGGGTATATCTTACCATTTACTTATGTTCTGTTCCATTTTTTATCAGCCATTTATTGTTTTCAGATACAGGTCTTTCACCTTGGTTAAATTTATTCCTAAACAGTTTTTTTCCAGTGCAATTGTAAATGGGATTGTTTTCCTAATTTTCTTTCTGATATTTTGTCATTATTGTGTAGAAACACAACAGATTTCTGTAATTGCTTTTATATCTTACATGTTTACTGAATTTATTAATTCTAGTAGTTTTTTTGGTGGTCTTTAGGGTTTTTTATATACAGTATACTATGTAGTATTTAGTATTATGTCATCTGCAAATAGTGACAGTTTTACTTCTTCCTTACCAATTTGGATGCCATTTATGTATTCTTCTTGTCTGATTTCTGTGGTTAGTACTTCCAGTACTGTACTGAAATAAAAGAACCCTTGCCTTCCTGATCTTAGAAGAAAACCTCTCAGCTTTTTAACATTGAGTACGATGTTTGTTGTTTTTCATGTATGGCCTTTATTGTGTTGAGGTATGTTCCTTCTATATCTACTTTGTTGAGAGTGCTTCTCATGAATGGATGCCGAATTTTGTGAAATGTTTTTTCTGCATCTGTTGAGATGATCACACGATTTTTATCTTTCATTACTTAATGTGGTGCATCTCAATGATTGATTTGGAGATACTGAATCATCCTTGCATCCCTGGAATAAATACCACTGGATCATGATGAATGGTCTTTTTAATGTACTGTTGAAATCATTTTGCAATATTTTGTTGAGGATTTTTTTTTTAAGATTTTATTTATTTATTTATTAGAGAGCGAGCAAGAGAGAAACAGCATGAGAGAGGAGAGGGTCAGAGGGAGAAGCAGGCTCCCTGCTGAGCCGGGAGCCCAGTGTGGGACTCGATCCCAGGACCCTGGGATCATGACCTGAGCTGAAGGCAGTCGCTTAACCAACTGAGCCACCCAGGCGCCCGAGGATTTTTTTTTTTAAGATTTTATTTATTTATTTGACAGAGAGAGACACAGAGGGAACACAAGCAGGGGGAGTGGAAGAGGGAGAAGCAGGCTTCCCGCTGAGCAGGGAGCCCGATGCGGGGCTTGATCCCAGGACCCTGGGATCATGACCTGAGCCAAAGGCAGACGCTTAATGACTGAGCCACCCAGGCGCCCCTTGTTGAGGATTTTTGCATGTATATTCATCAGGGTTATTGACTTGTAATTTTCTTTTATTGCAGTGTCTTTGTCTGATTTTGGTATTAGGGTAATGCTAGCCTTGTAAAATCAATTTGGAAGCATATTTTTCCTCTTCTATAGTTTTGGAATAGTTCAAGAAGGATAGGTATTAATTATTCTTTAAATGTTTGGTAGAATTTAAAGTATTTCCTTCAGGGGTGCCTGATTGGCTCAGCTGGAGGAGTGTGCAACTGTTGATATCAGAATCATTAGTTTGAGCCCTACATTGGGTGTAGAGATTACTTAAATAAATAAATCCTTTAAAAAATAAAGTGTTGCCTTCATAAATAAAAATTTAAAACAAATCACTAGGAAAATATTTGCAACCGACATAATAAAAAAAGATTTACATTCCCAATATACAAAGAATCCTACAAATTGATAGGAAAAAGACAACCTAACAGAAGAGTGGGCAAAATATATGAATAGAAATTACACTGAAGAAACAAAAATAGCCAATAAACATTTGAAACTATATGTAGCTTCAGTATTCATCAGGTAAATGCAAAGGAAAACAGATCACCCATCAGATTGGCGAAATTTTTGAAAATTAATAATATTCAGTGTCAGCATATTGGAGAAAGAACACTTTCCTATACTGTTGATAGAACATTTTTGGAGAATAGTTTGTATATTTTTTAATGGATGATTGTAGGTTTCTAATTACTATGGTATTTATATTCCATTGAGTATATTTTGTTAAAGATGTAATAATTTTATTTTAAAATGTCAGAATTTCTAATAAAGTTATATTCTTTGCAAAAAAAATAAAATAAATGTTTGGTAGAATTCAGCTGTGAAGCTATCTGGTCCTGGATTTATGGGGGTTTATTATTAATTAATTAATCAATTATTTATTTATTTATTTATTTATTTATTTATTTATTATTTTAAGTAGGTTCCACACACAACATGGGGCTTGAACTCACTAACCCGAGATCCAGAGACATGTGCTGTACTGACTGAACCAGTCAGGTGCCCCTGGTCCTGGACTTACGTTTGTTGGGAGGTTTTTTTTTAAGATTTTATTTATTTGATTTTTTAAAAAATTTTATTATGTTATGTTAGTCACCATACAATACATCATTAGTTTTTGATGTGGTGATCCACGATCTGTTGTTTTCGTATAACACCCAGTGCTCCATGCAGTACGTGCCCTCCTTAATACCCATCACCGGGCTAACCCATCCCCCCTCCCCCTCCCCTCTAAAACCCTGTTTGTTTCTCAGAGTCCATAGTCTCTCATGGTTCATCTCTCCCTCCGATTTCCCCCCTTCATTTTTCCCTTCCTTCTCCTAATGTCCTCCATGCTATTCCTTATGTTCCACAGATAAGTGAAACCATATGATAATTGACTTTCTCTGCTTGACTTATTTCACTTAGCATAATCTCCAGTCCCATCCATGTTGATGTAAAAATTGGGTATTCATCCTTTCTGATGGCTGAGTAATATTCCATTGTATATATGAACCACATCTTCTTTATCCATTCATCTGTTGAAGGGCATCTCGGCTCTTTCCACAATTTGGCTATTGCGGACATTGCCACTATGAACATTGGGGTGCATATGGCCCTTCTTTTCACTACATCTGTGTCTTTGGGGTAAATACCCAGTAGTGCAATTGCTGGGTCATAGGGTAGCTTTATTTTTAATTTTTTGAGGCACCTCCACACTGTTTTCCAAAGTGGCTGTACCAACTTGCATTCCCACCAACAGTGTAAGAGGGTTCCCCTTTCTCCACAACCTCTCCAACATTTGTTGTTTCGTTCCCTGTCCATTTTGGCCATTCTAACTGGTGTAACGTGGTATCTCAATGTGGTTTTGATTTGGATTTCCCTGATGGCTAATGATGATGAACATTTTTTCATGTGTCTGTTAGCCATTTGTATGTCTTCTTCAGAGAAGTGTCTTTTCATGTCTTCTGTCCATTTTTTGACTTGATTATTTGTTTTTTGGGTGTTAAGTTGAGAAGTTCTTTATAGATCTTGTAAAAAAAAAAAGATTTTATTTATTTGAGAGAGAGAGAGAGAACGAGCAGGGGGGAGGAGCAGAGGGAGAAGCAGACTCCCTGCCAAGCAGGGAGCCTGACTCGGGGCTTGATCCCAGAACCCTGGGATCATGATCTAAGCCAAAGGCAGATGCTTAACCTACTGAGCCACCCAGGCGTCCCTTGTTGGGAGTTTTTTGACTACCGATTCAATTCCATTATACTAATTGGTATGTTAAGATTTTCTATTTCTTTTTGGTTGATTCTCGGACTCATAATCTTTTGTATTTCTGTTATTAGTTGTAACTTCTTTTTTTAATTCTTTTTTTTTTAAAGATTTTATTTATTTATTTGACAGAGAGAGACACAGCGAGAGAGGGAACACAAGCAGGGGGAGTGGGAGAGGGAGAAGCAGGCTTCCCGCCGAGCAGGGAGCCCGATGCGGGGCTCGATCCCAGGACCCTGGGATCATGACCTGAGCCGAAGGCAGATGCTTAATGACTGAGCCACCCAGGTGCCCCTTCTTTTTCATTTCTGATTTTATGTATTTGAGCCCTCTTCTTTTTTCTTGATGAGACTGGCTAAAGGTTTATCAATTTTCTTAATCTTTTCAAAGCATCAGTTCCTAATTTCTGATCTATTTAATATCATGTTTTTCATCTCTATTTCATTTATTTCCACTCTTTATTATTTCATTCATTCTGCTAAATTTGGGCTTCATTTTTTCTTCTTTTACTAGCTCCTTTAGGTATAAGATTAGACTGAGATTTTTCTTGTTTCTTGAGGTAGGCCTGTATTGCCATAATCTTTCCTCTTAGAACCACTTTGCTCCATCCCATAGATTATGAAATGTCATGTTTTCAGTTTCATTTGTGTCCAGTTATTTTTTATATTTCCTCATTTACCTATTTTTTAAAGATTTTATTTGACAGAGAGAGAGAGAGCACAAGCAGGGGGAGCAGCAGAGGGAGAGGGAGAAGCAGGCCCTCCATGTTGCAGGGAGCCCAATGCAGGGCTCCATCCCAGGACCCCGGCAGATGCTTAAATCATCTGAGGCACCCAAGTTCCCTGACCTATTTGTTGTTTAGTAGTATGTTGTTTAGCTTCCACGTGTTTTGTGGTTTTCTAGTTATTTTTTTTTTTTTTTAAGATTTTATTTATTTATTTGACAGAGAAAGACACAGCGAGAGAGGGAACACAAACGGGGAGTGGGAGAGGGAGAAGCAGACTCCCTGCCGAGCAGGGAGCCCGATGCGGGACTCGATCCCGGGACTCCAGGATCATGACCTGAGCCGAAGGCAGTCGCTTAACCAACTGAGCCACCCAGGCGCCCTAGTTATTTTTTTTTTTTGTAACTGATTTGTAGTTTCATAATGTGGGCAGAAAAGATGCTTGCTTTGATTTCAGTCTTCTAAAATTTATTGAAATTGTTTGTGGCCTCAAACGATATCTATCCTGGAGAATATTCCATGTACACTTGAAAAGAATGTGAATTCTGCTGTTTTTGAATGGATTGTTCAGTATATCTCTGTTAAGTCCATCTTGCCTTATGTGTCAATGAAAGTCACTGTTTCATTATCAATTATCTGTCTTGACGATCTATCCATTGATGTAAGTGGGGTATTAAAGTCTTCTATTATTGTTGGCTGTCTGTTTCTCCCTTTATGTCTGTTAATATTTGCTTTATATAATTAGGTGCTCCTATATTAGGTGTATAGATATTTACAAATGTTCTTTCTGTTGGATTTATACCTTTATCATTATGTAATGCCTTTCTCACTTATTACAGTCTTTTATTTATTTATTTATTTATTTATTTAAATTCCAGTATAGTTTCAGGTGTATAATTAGTGATCCAACAATTCTATATATTACTCAGTGCTCTTCATGATAAGTCTACTCTTAATCCCTTTCCCCTGTTTCACCCATCCCCCCTCCACCTCCCCTCTGGTAACCATCAGTTCGTTCTGTATAGGTAAGAGTGTTTTTTGGATTGTCTCTGTTTTTCCTTGTTTGTTTGTGTTTGTGGTTTTTTTTTTTAAGATTTTATTTTATTTATTTGACAGAGAAAGAGAGAGACAGCTGGAGAGGGAACACAAGCAGGGGGAATGGGAGAGGGAGAAGCAGGCTCCTGGCCGAGCAGGGAGCCCGATGCGGGGCTCCATCCCAGGACCCTGGGATCATGACCTGAGCCGAAGGCAGACGCTTAACGACTGAGCCACCCAGGCGCCCTCCTTGTTCGTTTGTTTTGTTTCTTAAATTCCACATATGAATGAAATCATATGGTATTTGTCTTTCTCTTAATGATTTAGTTCATTTAGCATTATACCTTCTAGATCCATCCATATTGTTGCCAAATGGCAAGATTTCATTCTTTTTCATGTCTGAGTAATATTACATTGTATATATACACCACTTCTTTTATGTATGTATGTTTTTATATATATTTATATATATATATATTTTTAAAGATTTTATTTATTTATTTGAGACAGAGAGAATGAGAGGGAGGAGGGTCAGAGGGAGAAGCAGACTCCCTGCCGAGCAGGGAGCCCGATGCGGGGCTCGATCCCGGGACTCCAGGATCATGACCTGAGCCGAAGGCAGTCGCTTAACCAACTGAGCCACCCAGGCGCCCCTATATATATATATTTTAAGATTTTATTTATTTGAGAGAGAGAGAGACACAGCGAGAGAGAGAACACAATAAGGGGGAGTGGGAGAGGGAGAAGCAGGCTTCCCGCGGGACAAGGAGCCCGATGTCGGGCTCGATCCCAGGACCCTGGGATCATGACCTGAGCCGAAGGCAGACGCTTAAGGACTGAGCCACCCAGGTGCCCCGGGTCATTTTTTTTTTTTAATCAATTCAGTCACCCTTTTTTTTCACCATATGTGTTTTGGTTGGAGCATTTACTTCATTTACATTTAGAGTAATTGATTGATATGTATGCTTTTTTGCTCATTGTTTTTATAGTTGTCTTTTCTTTTTATTCTTGCTCTGTTCCCTTGATGCTTTATGACTTTCTTTAGTATTATGCTTAGATTCCTTTGTCTTTATTGTGTATCTATTACACGTTTTTGGTTTGTGATTACCATGATGTTCATTTATAACTTTCTATGTATGTAGCAATGTGTATTAAGTTGGTGGTCACTTAAGTTTGAACACATTCCAAAAGCACTACATTTGTACTCCCCCTTGCATGTTTTATGTGAATGATGTCATATTTTGTTTTTATTTTGTGTATTCCTTTACTTAAGTTTTTAGATATAATTGATTTTACTACTTTTATTTTTTTTATCCTTCATACTACCTAAATAAATGATGGAACTCATATCTTTACTGTGTGTTTGCTTTTACCAGTGTGTTTGCTTTTTTTTACTTCTAGTTATGGCCTTGTGTTTTCTTCTTAAATATGTCCATTTAACATTTCTTGTATAGTTGGTTTAGTGGTGATGAACTGTTTAAAGTTTTGTTTGTTTGTGAGACTCTTTCTTTCTCCTTTAATTCTGAATAACCTTGCCAGTAGAGTGTTTTTGGTGGTAGATTTTTTTCCTTTCAGCACTTTGAATATATCATGCCATTCTCTGTTGGCTTGCAGTTTTTGCTGAAAAATTAGCTGGTAGCCTTATTGTTTTTACCTTGCACATAACTGCTTTTCTCTTGCGGCTTTGAGATGCTCTCTTTATCTTTAATTTTTGACATTTTAATAATTGTGTTTCTTGGTGTGGACCATCTTGAGTTCATCTTCTTTGGGGCTGTCTATGCCTCCTGAACCTTGATGTCTCTTTTCTTCCCCAGATTAAGGGAAGTTTTCAGGTATTATTTCTTCAAGTTAGTTTTCTGCCTTTCCCTCTTTTCCCTTTCTGGGACCCCCATTATGCAAATGTTATTATGCTTGATGTTGTCACAAAGGTATCTTGACCTATTCTCATTTTTTTAAAAGATTTTATTTATTTATTTGACAGAGAGAAAGAGCAGGAAAGCACAAGCAGGGGAAGTGGCAGAGGGAGAGGAAGAAGCAGGCTCCTGGCCGAGCAGGGAGCCTGATGCAGGGCCTGATCCCAGGACCCTGGGATCACGACTCGAGTCGAAGGCAGATGCCTAACCAACTGAGCCACCCAGGCTCCCTAGTCTATTCTCATTTTTAAAAATTGTTTTCTCTTGCTGCTCCACATGGTTGCTTTCCATTACCCAGTCTTCCAGCTTGCTGATCCATTCTTCTGCATCCTCTAATTTGTTTATTCCCTCTATAGTATATTTTTCACTTCAGTTATTGCATTCTTTAGCCCTGATTGGTTCTTTTATATATTTTCTATCTCTGTTATATTTCTCACTGAGTTCATCCATGTTCTTTCAAATCCAGTGAGTGTCTTTATGACCATTACTTTGAACTCTTTTGTCAGGTAGATTGCTTATCTTTGTTTCACTTAGGTCTTTTTCTGTGATCTTTTAAATACTCTTTCTTTCAGAACATATTCTTCTGTCTCATTTTGTCTTACTCTTTGTGTTTGTTTCTGTGTATTAACCTAGTCACCTATCTATGTCTCCTGCTCTTGGAAGTACTGGCCTTATGTGGAAGACATCTTGTGATGCCCTTTAGTGTAATCCCTCCTGGTCACCAGAATCAATATACTCCAGAGCTGTCCCTGGTCTGGGCTTCATGCACCTTCTTGT
Organism: Neomonachus schauinslandi; assembly: GCF_002201575.2. Lineage (NCBI taxonomy): Eukaryota > Metazoa > Chordata > Mammalia > Carnivora > Phocidae > Neomonachus > Neomonachus schauinslandi. The sequence continues at coordinate 29,749,620 of NC_058419.1, read as the reverse complement.
GGCTGAGCCACGTTGCTGCATTTGGGCTGGGGGGTCCGGCTGGTCCTCAGCTTGGTTGTCTGCAATTTTTGTACTCTTACTTTTATAAACTATTCAGTTCTCTCCCACACTGCAAGGCTTTCTAAGGTAAGCTTTTTTGTTGAGGGGGAGAATAACCCACCTCAGGCTGTGTCACTTTGGAGTGTGGATCATTTGGAGCTGAAGACTTGGGGCCCAGCAGGCAAAGGAAGAACTTTCGTATTTTTTTTAAGATTTTTTTTATTTATTTATTTGACAGAGAGAGACAGTGAGAGAGGGAACACAAGCAGGGGGTGTGGGAGAGGGAAAAGCAGGCTTCCCGCTGAGCAGAGAGCCCGATGCAGGGCTCTATCCCAAGACCCTGGGATCATGACCTGAGCCGAAGGCAGATGCTTAACGACTGAGCCACCCAGGCGTCCCTCTTACTTGTTTTTCTTCTGTTAATCTGTGTTATGTCAATTTAATTATTAGAGCAGCTGAAAAACCTAGAAGGGAAGAAGGGAAATTTTTCTGCCCTTATAGTACTTATCCAAAAATATGTTTGTTTTAAATCTGTAACTCAGATTTAACTCAGGTCATGGATTTCATTTTTTTCTTTTTAAAAATCTGTTATGGAAGTACAGTTGACATACAATGTTATATTAGTATCAGGTGTACAACGTAGTGATTCAACGATTCTATACATTATTCATTGCTCACTTTGATAAGTGTTGTCACCATTTGTCACCATACGTTATTACAGTATGATTGACTATATTCCCTATGCTGTACTTTTCATCCCTGTGACTGATTGATTTTATGTATTTTGACCATTCCCTCACCTTCCCCTCCAGCAACCACCAATTTGTTCTCTGTATTTATGAGTTTATTCCTTTCGTTTGTTCAGTTGTTTTTTTATATTCCACATATAATGAAATCACATGGTATGTGTCTTTCTATGTGACTTACTTCACTTAACATAATGTTACCCTCTAGGTCCATCAATGTCATTGGAAATGTCAAGATTTCATTCTTTCTCATGGCTGAGTACTATTCCATTGTATATATATATACACCACATCTTCATCCATTTATATATGGATGGGCAATTGGGTTGTTTCCATATCTTGGCTATTACAAATAGTGCTGCAAAACACATAGGGGTACATATATCTTTTCTAGTTAGTGTTTTTGTTTTCTTTGGGTAAATACCTACTAGTGGAATTATTGGATTATATGGTATTTGTATTTTTAATTTTTTGAGGAATCTCCATACTGTTTTTCACAGTGGTTGCATCAATTTACATTTCCATGAACAAAACATGAGGGTTTCCTTTTCTCCACATCCTCACAAACACTTGTTATTTCTTGCCTTTTTGATATTAGTTGGGCTATATATTTCTATTTGTTTGATCTTGTAAATATAAGGATTCAAAATTTGCCACCTCAAAATGTATTTTTGGCATGTGAATTATTATAGTGTGATTATTTTTTTTTAAGATTTTATTTATTTATTTGACAGAGTGAGAGAGAGAGCATGCATGCGCACAAGCAGGGGGAGCGGCAGAGGGAGAGAGAGAGAAGTAGGCTACCCCACTGAGCAGGGAGCCCAATGCGGGGCTTGATCCCAGGACCCTGGGATTATGACCTGAGCTGAAGGCAGACGCTTAACCGACTGAGCCACCCAGGTGCCCCTGTCTGATTGTTTCTATGAAATATAAAGCTCAGGAAGAACCTTTGATCTTCCTTTTAACTGCCTAAAGGAATTTAGGTAGAAGACCTGCTCCAAGAGAGGGATGTCACCATAGGTAACTACAGTATAATACGAACTAAGTTTGATAGACAGGGAGGAATTTGGCAAGGCCTGTTTGTTTAAAGTCCTGTCATGTCCAATTGTTTCTGTATGGCCCAGCAACCATTTCTTTCACAAGGATTTACTCTTTTTCCTTTTTTTGAAGATGTTATTTATTTATTTGACAGAGAGAGGCACAGTGAGAGAGGGAACACAAGCAGGGGGAGTGGGAGAGGGAGAAGCAGGCTTCCCGCGGAGCAGGGAGCCCGATGCGGGGCTCGATCCCAGGACCCTGGGATCATGACCTGAGCCGAAGACAGATGCTTAACGACTGAGCCCCCCAGGTGCCCTAGGATTTACTCTTTTTCATCTCCTGTGAATTGCTTTCTTTTCCTTTGAAATTACTAACCCATACCTGTTTCTCCTTAGTCCAGAATGAAATATATACTTCATTTTGCCTGACTGTGTTTAGAAACTCTGTTTATGTGGATTCCTTGTAGGTACATAGTTTTGATTTTCGTCTGTTAATCTGTCTCATGTTAGTTTAATCCTTTGACCAGCCAGAAGAATCTTGAAGAATGGAGGAAATTTTTACTCCCCAACTGTTGTTGGGAACGGCCGGATAAATTCTAACTGGATGGACATTGCTCTCCCTAGGGCTGCTGCAGCTGTGAGGTTCTGGGACTTCTGACAAGTTGGCATAAGTTATCAGTTCTTACGACGTTAATCTACTGGGTCTTCGCCTGAAGGTATAACTGAATCAAGAGTGGTAAGCGTCCTTTTCTTTATCTAAATTTAGATTAGCAGGTAAAAATACTTGTGGAACTAGTTCCTTGGGTATGCGGACTTTGGTAATACATATTATTTGTTTTGGAAAGCAAATTAATATTCAGAGACTGAGTTTGTCTTTGATAATAATTTGTTTAGAAGAGGTTCACTGTGAGAATTTAATAAGCCAGTAGCATGCAGGATAATGTCTCTTCATAAGCCAATAAAGAAATAATATAGTCTAAATTTGTGATAGATTAATCACGCTACCGTTCTAGAAAAGGAGAAGTGAAAGGAATAAAGATCAAACTTAGCTGAGGTGTACCTTTTTAGGAGTTGGTACTCAGGAGAGACTGCTTAGCCAGCTGAAAGGCGAGGCCCACCCACCAGTGAAAAAGTAAAGGTCCCTGTTGCTAGAGTGCTTTGCTAGGGATTAATGGCACTATTGTGTTGGGCAAGAGGATTTTTATCTCAAAGCTGCTGTACAACTTTCACCACTGCTTGTAGAAGATTCACTTTTACCAAGAACAGGAGCTAATTGCCACAAGGTCTTCAGCGAGCTATTTTAGATCAGCAAAATGTTGCCTCTCCAAGACCAAACACTTGAATTGTCCTCATAAATGTAGTATTTACTGTCAAAATTTCCTCCTGCCATACTTGCTTCCTTATATTATGTTTTTATTGATATGCCCCCAGTGGAGCCCCCCAGCAGCTGAGCTATTGAGTTCTTAACAGTGAGAACAGATGACAGGACAACACCCTAACACAAATTACTTCATTCTTTTTTTTTTTTTAAGATTTTATTTATTTGACAGAGACACAGCGAAGAGAGGGAACACAAGCAGGGGGAGTGGGAGAGGGAGAAGCAGGCCTCCCGCGGAGCAGGGAGCCCGATGCGGGGCTCGATCCCAGGACCGCGGGATCATGACCTGAGCCGAAGGCAGACGCTTAACGACTGAGCCACCCAGGTGCCCCAAATTACTTCATTCTTATATCAAAACAACTTTATTTCTAAAAACTTTGTCTTTATCATAAACAAGTGGATTTGAAATCATATCATAACAATACACAACAATCCAATTTGTAATTTCAACTCACTCACACACTACTTAATCTTAAGGCCCTAATGCCCTGTACAAAGCTAAGTTCACAAAAATGTCTATCCACCCTCTGATTCTACATCACTTACAACCTTAATCACATGCAGTCATTTTGGGGGAGCATTCTTCCTTTGCTGCACATTCTTTTACACCATTGTTTAATGACCAATTTAAGCAACCATATTCCTAATATTCGTAGCAAAACCATAATAAAGAACTCCTTAATATGCTACCGTATCCAATTGCCAAATGACAACAAATTAAGCTTTTTAACCCATTCAGTTAAACTTCCTTGAGAATTGTATTTCCATCTATAAGCCATGTTTTATTTTAAGATTTTATTTATTTATTTGAGAGAGGGAGAGTGCATGAGAGAAAGAACAAGCAGGGGGAGTGGCAGAGGCAGAGGTAGAAGTAAGCTCCCGGCAGAACAGGGAGCCTGACTAGGGGCTCGATCCCAGGACCCTGGGATCATGACCTGAGCCGAAGGCAGCCACTTAACCAACTGAGCCACCCAGGTGCCCCTATAAGCCGTTTTTATAAGGTTCCAGGGGTATAAGCACGTATAGTACATTGTATATGCAGTATCAAGCACAGGTATGATTGCCATAATATCAGAATTGAAAGCTGTCATAACTTTGGGAATATAATTTTTTTGTCCTCTTTTCAATTCCTGCTGAGTTATTTTAACTTTATTAGTCTTATCTACCATGTTTCTTTATTTAAGTTTCTGTTGTATGATTTAAATTGACTAAATTTATTTTAAGAGTTTCAATGTGAGATATTTCTCTGGTTATTTTACTTTTTTATTTTATTAAAGTTTTTATTTTAATTCCAGTTAGTTAACATACAGTGTTGTATTAATTTCAGATGTACAGTATGATGATTCAACAATTACATACATTACCCAGTGGTCATCACGACAAGTGTATTCCTTAACCCCATCACCTATTTATCCATTCCTCCCTCCACCCACCTCCCCTCTGGTAGCCATCAGTTTGTTCTTGATAGTTAAGGGTCTGTTTCCTGGTTTGTCTCTGTCTGTTTTTTTCCCCTTTGCTCATTTGTTTTGTTTCTTAAATTTCACATGACTGAAATCACATGGTAGTTGTCTTTCTCTGACTGTCTTATTTTGCTTAGTATTATACTCTCTAGCTCCATCTAAGATTTCATTCTTTTTATGGCTGAATAATATTGTGTTGTATATATATACCATATCTTCTTTATCCATTCATCAAACGATGGACATTTGGGTTGCTTCCATAATTTGACTATTGTAAATAATGCTGCTATAAACATAGGAGTGCATGTATCCCTTTGAATTAGTGTTTTTGTATTTTTTGGGTAAATACCCAGTAGTGCAATTGCTGGGTCAGTAGGGCAGTTTTATTTTTAATTTTTGAGGAACCTTCATACTGTTTTCCACAGTGGCTACACAAGTTTGCATTCCCACCTATGGTACCCAAGGGTTCCTTTTTCTCCACATCCTCCCCAATACCTGTTATTTCTGGTGTTGTTGATTTTAGCCATTCTGATAGGTGTGAGGTGATATCTCACTGTACTTTTGATTTGCATTTCCCTAATGATGAGTGATGTTGAGCATCTTTTCATGTGCTTGTTGACTGTCTGTATGTCTTCTTTGGAAAAAAATGTCTGTTCACGTCCTCTGCCCATTTTTTAATTGGATTATTTGTTTTTTGGGGTGTTGAGTTGTATCAGTTCTTTATATTTTTTGGATACTAACCCTTTATTGGATACATCATTTGCAAATATCTTCTTCCATTCCATAGGTTTTCTTTTAGTTTTGTTGATTGTCTCCTTTGCTGTAGAGAACCTTTTTATTTTGATGCAGTCCCAATAGTTGAGTTTCCCTTTTGTTTCCCTTGCCTCAAGAGACATACTTAGAAAAAAGGTGTTGTGGCTGATGTCAGAGATGTTACTGTCTATGTTCTCTTCTAGGATTTTTATGGTTTCAGGTCCCACATTTATGTATTTAATCCATTTTGAATTTATTTTTGTGTATGGTATAAGACAGTGGTCCAGTTTCGTTCTTTTGCATGTTGCTGTCCAATTTTCCCAACACCATTTCATGAAGAGATTGTCTTTTTCCCATTGTATGTTCTTGCTTACTTTGTCATAAATTAATTGACCATAAAAGTATGGGTTTATTTCTGGGTTTTCTATTCTGTTCCATTGAGTTTGTGTCTGTTTTTGTGCCAGTACCATACTGTTTTGATGACTATAGCTTTGTAATATAATTTGAAATCTGGAATTGTGATGCCTCTAGCTTTGTTTTTTCTTTTTCTTCTTCTTTTTGTTTTTCCTTTTTTTTAGAGAGAGGGAGGAGGAGGGGGAAAAGGAGGGGAGGGAGAGTGAGGCTCTTAAGCAGGTTCCATGCTCAGCAAGGAGCCCGAGTCAGGGCTCAATCTCACAACCCTGAAATCATGACCCGAGCCAAAATCAAGAGCCAGACACTTAACTGACTGAGCCACCCAGGTGCCCCAAGATTTTACATTTTTTTTTTCTGAGTAGTTTCTACACCCAACATGGGGCTTGAACCCACACCCTGAGATCAAGAGTCATATGCTCTACTGACTAAAGCAGCCAGGCACCCCTTTGCTTTGCTTTTTTAAGATTGCTTTGGCTAGGGGTGCCTGGGTGACTCAATCGGTTAAGTGTCTGCCTTCATCTCAGGTCATGATCTCCAGGTCCTGGGATCGAGCCATGTGTTGGGCTCCCTGCTCAGCGGGGAGCCTGCTTCTCCCTCTGCCTCTGCCTCTCCCCCCTGCTTGTGCTCTCTCTCTGTCTGTCAAATAAATAAATAAATAATCTTAAAAAAAAAAAGATTGCTTTGGCTATCAGAGTCTTTTGTGGTTCCATACAAATTTTAGGATTGTTTGTTCTAGTTTTGTAAAAATTGCTGTTGGTATTTTGATAGGGATTGCATTAAATGTGTGGATTGCTTTGGGTAGTATAGACATTTTTTGTACTTTAATTTTTTTATTTAAATTCAATTAGTTAACATATAATGTATTCTTAGTTTTACAGGTAGAGTTCAGTGATTCATCAGTCTTATATACATCAGTATAGTGCTCATTATATCATGTGCCCTCCTTAACAAGCATTAAAAAAAAAAAGATTTTATTTATTTATTTGAGAGAGGGAGACCATAAGTGGGGGAGGGAGGGGCAGAAGGAGAGGGAGAAGCAGACTCCTCGCAGAGCAGGGAGACCAATGTGGGGCTCGATCCCAGGACTCCGGGATCATGACCTGAGCTGAATGCAAATACTTAACCAAGCCAGGCGCCCCTAAACATTTTCTTTTTTAAGTACACTCTATGCCCAACGTGGGGCTTTAACTCATGACCCCAAGATCAAGGGTCACATGCTCTATTGACTGAGCCCCCCCAGGCACCCCCTAGTATATAGACTTTTTTAAAAAAAGATTTTATTTATTTAATTGACAGAGAGAGAGAGACAACGAGAGAGGGAACACAAGCAGGGGGAGTGGGAGAGGGAGAAGCAGGCTTCCCGCCGAGCAGGGAGCCCGATGTGGGGCTCGATCCCAGGACTCTGGGATCATGACCTGAGCCGAAGGCAGATGCTTAATGACTGGGCCACCCAGGTGCCCCCTAGTATAGACATTTTAACAATATTTGTTCTTCCAATCCGTGAGCATCGAATGTCTTTCCATTTTTTTGTTGTCTTGAATTTCTTTCATCAGTGTTGTATAATTTTTAGAGTACAGGTCTTTTACCTCTTTGGTTAGGTTTATTACTAGGTGTCTTATTATTTTTGGTGCATTTGTAAATGGGATTGCTTTCTTAATTTCTCTTTCTGCTGCTTCATTATTGGTGTATAGAAATGCAACAGATTTCTGTACATTGATTTTGTATCCTGTGACTTTACTGAATTCGTTTATCATTTCTAGCTGTTTCTTGGTGGAGTCTTTTGGGTTTTCTATATATAGTATTATCATCAGCAAATACGGAAACTTTTACGTCTTCCTTACTGATTTGGATGCCTTTTACTTACTGTTCCTGTCTGATTGCTGTCACTAGGACTTCCTGTACTATTTTGAATAAAAGTGGTGAGAGTGGACATGCATGTCTTGTTCCTGACCTTAGGTGAAAAGCTCTCAGTTTTTCTTATTAGAGATGATGTTAGTGGTGGGTTTTTCATACATGGCCTTTATTATGTTAAGGTTTGTTCCCTGTAAACCTAGTTTGTTGAGGGTTTTTATCATGAATGGATGTTGTACTTTGTCCAGTGCTTTTTCTGTGTCTATTTATTTATTTATTTATTTATTTATTTTTATAAATTCTGTTTTTTTTATTATTATTATTTTTTTTTTTAAAGCTTTTATTTATTTATTTGAGACAGAGAATGAGAGACAGAGAGCATGAGAGGGAGGAGGGTCAGAGGGAGAAGCAGACTCCCTGCCGAGCAGGGAGCCCGATGCGGGACTCGATCCCGGGACTCCAGGATCATGACCTGAGCCGAAGGCAGTCGCTTAACCAACTGAGCCACCCAGGCGCCCTCTGTGTCTATTTAAATGAGTATATGGTTCATACCCTTTTTCCTATTGATGTGATGTATCATCTTGACTGATTTGTGTATATATTGAACCACCCTTGCAACCCAGGAATAAATCCCACTTTATCATAGTGAATGATTTTTTTTTTTAAAGATTTTCTTTATTTATTTGAGAGAGAGAGTGAGAGAGAGAGAGAGCACAAGACGGGGGAGCGGGAGAGGGAGAAGCAGACTCCCTGCTGAGCAGGGAGCCCGACGTGGGACTCGATCCCGGGACTCCAGGATCATGACCTGAGCTGAAGGTAGTCGCTTAACCAATTGAGCCACCCAGGCGCCCGTGAATGATTTTTTTAAGGTATTGCTGGATTCGGTTTGGTCGTACTTTGTTGAAAATTTTTTTATCTATATTTATTAGAGGAATTGGCTTTTAGTTCTCTTTTTAGTGGTGTCTTTATCTTGTTTTTGTATCAGGGTAATGCTGGCCCCATAGAAGGAATTTGGAAGTTTTCTTTTCTTTTTCTAATTTTTGGAATAGTTTAAGAATAGGTATGAACTCTTTAAATGTTTGGTAGAATTTGCATGTGAAGACATCTGGTCCTGGAATTTTGTTTGTTGGGAGTTTTTGGATTAGTTATTAAATTACTTTGCTGGTTATTGGTCTGTTCATATATTCTGTTTCTTCCTGTTTTAGTTTTGGTAGTTTATATGTTTCTAGGTATTTATCCATTTGTTCTAGGTTGTCCAACATGTTGGCATATAGTTTTTCATAATCTCTTACAATGCTTTGTATTTTTATGGGGTTGGTTGTTATTTCTCCTTTCTCTTTTGTGTTTTTATTTACTTGGGTCCCTTTTTTTCTCGATAAGTCTGGCTAGAGGTTTATCAATTTTATTGATTTTTTTTTTTACAAAGAACCAGCTCCTGGGGGTGCCTGCATTTGTCAGTCAATTAAGCGTCTGACTCTTGGTTTTGGCTCAGGTCATGATCTCATGGGTTGTGAGATCAAGCCCAGCGTCAGACTCCACACTCAGTGGGGAGTCTGCTTAAAGATTCTCTCCTCCTGCCCCTCCCCCTAGTTGTCCTCTCTCTCTCTTTCAAATAAATTAATAAATCTTTAAAAAAAGGAAAAAGACAAAAAGAACCAGCTCCTGGTTTCATTGATCTGTTTAATATTTAAGGTTTTTAGTTTCTGTATCATTTATTTCTGCCCTAATGTCTATTACTTCCTTCATTCTGCTGGTTTCAGGTTTTGTATATTGTTCTTTTCTAGCTCCTTTAGGTGTATGGTTAGGTTGTTCATTTGAGATTTTTCTTGCTTTTTTTTGAAATATACATATTTTTAAAGATTTATTTATTTATTTGAGGGGGGAGGGAGTGCATGTGACCAGGGGCAGGGGTAGAGGGATAAAATCTCAAGCAGACTCCCCACTGAGCACACGGAGCCCAATGGGGGGCTTGATCCCACAACCCTGAGATCATGACCTGAGCTGAAATCAAGAGTCAGATGCTTAACCGACTCTGCCACCTAGGCGCCCTTTTTCTTGCTTCTTGATATAGGTCTGTATTGGTATAAATGTCCCTCTTAAAACTGCTTTTGCTGCATCCTAAAAGTTTTGGACTGTTGTATTTTCATTTTCATTTGTTTCCATGTACTTTTTAATTTTCTTCCTTTATTTCCTATTTAACCCATTCATTGTTTAGTAGCATGTTATTTATTTAAGTTTTATTTATTTATTTTTCGTAATGTCCACACCCAGTGTGGGGCTCGAACTCATGACCCTGAGATCAAGAGTCACATGCTCTTCTGACTGAGCCAGCCAAGCTCCCAGAAGCATGTTATCTGACCTCCATGTATTTGTGGGCTTTCCAGATTTTTTTCTTGTGGTTGACTTCTAGTTTCATAACATTGTGGTCAGAAAAGGTGCATGATATAATTTCTATCTTGAATTTGTTGAAGTTGTTTTGTGGCCTATATGTGATCTAGTCTTGAGAATGTTATTGTGTGCACTTGGAAAGAATGTGTATTCTGCTTTTTAGGATGGAATGTTTTGAATATATCTGTTAAATCCATCTGGTCTACTGTGTCACTCAAAGCCATTGTTTCCTTGTTGATGTTCTGTTTAGATGATCTGTCCATTGATGTAAGTGGGGTGTTAAAGTCCCCTATTTTTATTATATTACTACCAATTAGTTCCTTTATGTTTGTTATGAACAGTTTTATATATTTGTGTGCTCCCATGTTGGGTGCATAAACATTTATAATTGTTATATCTTGTTGGATTGTCTCCTTTATGATTATATAGTGCCCTTCTTTGTCTTTTGTTACAGTCTTTGTTTTAAAGTCTATTTTGTCTGATATCAGTATTGCTACTCTCGCTTTTTTTTGACATCTGTTTGTATGATAGATGTTTCTCCATCTCCTTACTTTCAATCTTCAGGTGTCTTTATGTCCAATGACTCTTTTGTAAGTAGCATATAGGTGGGTCTGATTTTTGTTTTTGTTTTTACTTTGATGTGGCCTCTTCTGTCTTTACTTTTGGAGTTTGTTCTGTCAATCTTCAGGTCGATTTCTAGGGTATTTATGATGATTTGATAGTTACCTCATTGTGTTCGTGGGATGAGGTGAGCTTAGGGTCCTCTTACTCTGCCATCATCTTCCTCTCTCTTCCTGATGTTGCTTATTAAGGCTGTATCCTAGATGGGTCGTGTTTTTTGTTTTTTTTTTAAGATTTTATTTATATATTGGGGGAGAGAGCAACAATATCAAGCAGACTCTGTGCTGAGCGTGGAGCCTGACATGAGGCTCGATTTTACAACCCTGAGATCATGAACCTGAGCCAAAACCAAGAGTCAGATGCTTAACTAACTGAGCTACCCAGGCACACCTGGGTCATGTTTTTTATTCATTCTGTCACTTTATGTTCTTTGATTGGAGCATTTAGTCCCTTTACATTCAAAGAAAGTATTAATAGTTAAGTACTTATTGCCATTTTATTACTTGTTTTGTGGTTACTTTGAAGATTTTCTCTGATTCTTTCTTTTTCATGGTTTGCTGGTTTTCTTTAGTGATATATTTGAATTTCTTTCTCTTTCTTCTTAGCATATTTATTAGCGGTTTTTGACCTGTGGTTGCCATTATGTTTATATATAATATCTTCTGCATATAGCAGTGTATATTAAATTGATGGTCATTTCAGTTTCAACCAATTCTTTACTCCTCTCCTCCTCACATTTTAGGTATATGGTGTCATATTTTAAATCCTTTTATTTTGTGAGTTCCTTGATGATATTTTTACAGAAATATTCATTTTTACTGCTTTTTTGTTTCCTACCTTCATAGTGTCATTTTTTTTTGGTTTTTCCTTTCCACTTAGAGAGTTCCCTTTGATATTTCTTGCAGGGCTGGTTTAGTGGTCATGAACTCCTTTAGTTTTTGTTTGTCTGGGAAAGTACCTCTATTTCTATTCTGAATGATTGTCTTACTGGATAGAGTATTCTTGGCTGCAGATTTTTCCCATTCAGCATTTTGAATATATCATCCCGCTCCTTTTTGGTCTGGAAAGTTTCTGCTCAAAAATCCCCTGATGGCCTTATGGGGTTTTCCTTGTATGTTACTGTTTTCTTTTGTCTTGCTCCTTTTTAACATGTTTTCTTTATCACTGTATTTTGCCAATTCGGTTATAATGTCTTGGTATATATCTGCTTTTGTTGATTTTGTTGGGAGTTCTCTGTGCCTCTTGGATTTGAATATCTGTTTCCTTTCTCAGATTAGGGAAGTTTTCAGCTATTATTTCCTTAAAAAGTTTTCTGCCCCTTTCTCTCTCTCTTTTTATTTTTATTATTTTAAAAAATATTTGTTTGAGAGAGTGAGAGAGCATGAGAGAGGGGAATGTCAGAGGGAGAAGCAGACTCCTGCTGATCAGGAAGCCCAGGTGGGGCTTGATCCTGGGACTCTGGGATCATGACCTGAGCCAAAGGCAGAACATGACCTGAGCCAAAGGCAGACGCTTAACCTACTGAGCCACTCAGGCACCCGCCCCCGTTTTTAAAGATTCTATTTTATTTTTTAAGTAATCTCAATACCCAGTGTGGGGCTCAAACCTACAACTGCAAGATCAAGAGTCTTACACTCCACCGAATGAGCCAGCCAGGTGCCCCAAGCCCCCTTTTCTCTTCTTCATCTGGAACTCCTGTAATATGAATGTTAGTACATTTAATGGAGTCACTGATTTCCCTAAGTATGTTCTTGTTTTGCATAATTCTTTTCTCCTTTATTTAGCTTGCTTACTTTCCATTATTCTGTCTCCTAAATCATTAATTTGTTTTCCTTCCAGCCTGCTGTTCATTGCATCAAGCATGTTTCTTTCCTTCTTTCTTTTTTTAAAAAATATTTTATTTATTTATTTGACAGAGAGAGAGACAGTGAGAGAGGGAACACAAGCAGGGGGAGTGGGAGAGGGAGAAGCAGGCTTCCCGCAGAGCAGAGAGCCCGATGTGGGGCTCGATCCCAGGGCCCTGGGATCATGACCTGAGCCAAAGGCAGACGCTTAACGACTCAGCCACCCAGGTGCCCCAAGCATGTTTCTAATCTTGTTTATTGCACTATTCATCTCTGGTTCTTTTTTATGTCTGTGTTAAGTGTCTCACTGATGTCTTCTACTCTTTTCTCAAGTCTGGTGAGTATCCTTATTATCATTGCTTTCAGTACTCCATCGGCCATGTTACATCTGTTTCACTTAGATGTCCAGCTGTGGCCTTGTCCTGTTCTTTCATTTGGGACAAATTTCTGTCTTCTCATTTTGTCTAAGTCTCTGTGCCTGTTTCTATGTTAAGTCAGCTCCATCTCCTGTGTCTGAGGATAATGACCTTATGAAGAACAGGTCCTGTAGTGCCCTGCTGTGTAGTGTCCCCTGTTCCCCAGGGCCTGGTGCTTCTGGAAGTGTCTCCAGTGTGTGCTCCATGTGCTCTGCTGTTTTATCCTGGCTGCCTTATCCTGCAGGCCAACAGTCTGCAGAGGCTCTTTGCCTGTGGTGGGCAGTGTTTGGTCCCTGGTCTGAATGTGGTGCATTTTAACCAGGTGTGCTCTGGTCCACTTGTGAAGTAAGACCAGTCACCACTGCTACCGGAATTGAAGCTCCACAGTACTACCAGGTCAGGAGACATGGCGGTGGCAGGGGTTTGGGTCAGTCATTTGGGGGTGGGGTCCCACCGCACTGGCACTGAGGAATCATGTCTGGGAAGAGAGGTTCCACCATAGCATGGGGTGGGGAACTTGGTGGAAGCGAGTCAGATAGCAAGTGTCAGCACTGCCCTGGTTCCTACAGGTGGCTCTTCGTTTATGCTGAGGGGCAGGGGAGGGGAATGGCATGTGCCAGCTCCTTTGCTCCTGGAGGGGTCTCTCCGTGAATGCTGCCTCTCTGGGACTTGCCTCAAGATGAGCAGATGACCTACCACTGTGTGCCCCAGGCGCTCTTCAGATTGCTGTTTCTGCACTATATGTGTGCGGGCTCTTTGCCCTGCCTTCTCTCCAAGAGCAGTGCAGCGTCCTCTGTGCTCTAGTCCTCTGTGCTCCATCTGAGCCAAGCCCGCTGACCTTTAAAAGTGCAGGCTTTAAGCCCTGCTAGTTCCAAGAACTCAAGAAATTGGCCCCTTTTGCTTTCCAGGCCAATTGCTATGGAGAGTCATTTTCCCTGTGTACTCCCTTGTGTGCTAGTCTGTCTCTTACCCTTCTCTCCGACTCTGGCTCTTTCCCCACCACAGTGGTCATGATCTGTTTCTCTCCCAAACCACATCTCCACGCTTCCTACCATCTTCGATGTGTCCTCTTCTCTACTTTTAGTTGTGGAGTTATTTCTGCCAGTCTTCAGGTCGATTTCAGGGATATTTAGGATGATTTGATAGTTATCTAGATGTACTTGCAACAGGAGGTGTCCCTAGGGTCCACCTATTCACGGCCATTTTCTCTCTGGTTATTTTATTTTATTTTAATTTAATTTTTAAAGATTTTATTTATTTATTTGACACAGAGAGAGAGCGCGCACAAGCAGCAGGAGAGGGAGGAGAAGCAGGCTCCCTGTGGAGCAGGGAGCCTGATGTGGGGCTCGATCCCAGGAGCTTGGGATCGTGATCGGAACCGAAGGCAGACACTTAACGGACTGAGCCACCCAGGCGCCCTTATTTTATTTTCTAAAAGATTTATTTGTTTATTTTAGAAAGAGAGTGGGGGGAAGAGCAGAGGGAGAGAGAATCTCAAGCAGACTCCCTGCCGGGTGCAGAGCCAGATGCAGGGCTTGACCAAGAGAACCAAGAGAAGGACACTTAACCAACTGAGCTACCCAGGCGCCCCTCTCTGGTTACTTTAATAGTTTGTATATCTTCTATTGATCTTGAATAATATCTTTTACCTTTTATTGTCATATTCATTATCTTTTATTTTTACACATCCCATCATGTTGTGTTCCTTACTTTTTTCTTGACTGCAATAGGTTGGGGTGTGGTTTGGCTTAGAGCATACTATCATGGTCCAATTTCCCATATTACAGATAACTGGTTGAGGAAGCATGGAGGCCATGGTCATGGCTACTCGTAACACAGGTTCATGCAAACATCTAGCAGTCATAAATGTAATTTGGTCCGTTCTACTAGCATATCCTTTTTTTTTTTAAAGATTTTATTTATTTATTTGACAGAGGAGACACAGCGAGAGAAAGAACACAAGCAGGGGGAGTGGGAGAGGGAGAAGCAGGCTTCCCGCCGAGCAGGGAGCCCGATGCGGGGCTTGATCCCAGGACCCTGGGATCAACCTGAGCCGAAGGCAGACGCTTAACGACTGAGCCACCCAGGCGCCCCCTACTAGCATATCCTTAAGAACATGTTTTTCTTTTCTCTTAAGGGGGCTCTCTATAGCCTATGGGCTCTGCCCTCCCTTTTGATATTGGAGAACTGCAAAAGTGTGGTAACCCAACATCATATTCTTTTTTAAGTGCCAATGTATTAAAAGTATTAATACATTTAATAAAATGTATTAAATCTGATAGAATTTTTCAAGTAAGTCAAGGCTACCTCTTTTATTTTATTTATTTATTTATTTATTAATATTTTATTTATTTATTTGACAGAAAAAGAAAGAGTGCACAAGCAGGGGGAGCGGCAGGCAGACGGAGAGAGAGAAGCAGGCTCTCCGCTGAGCAGGGAGCCCGATGCAGGGCTCGGTCCCGGGACCCTGGGATCATGACCCGAGCTGAAGGCAGACGCTTAACTGACTGAGCCACCCAGGCGCCCCAAGGCTACCTCTTGAGTCTCTGCCCATCTAACTTCCCTATTCTTCCTAGTTATATCATAGATAGGTTTTCATATCATCCCTACATGTAGTATGTGGTGTTTCCAATATCCAAACAGTCTTACCAGTTTATGAGCTTCTTTTGTGGTAGGAGATGTTATGTAGTTTATCTTGTTCATGACTGGGTTTGGTATTTTTCTACCTTCAGAGAACCAAATTATGTCTAGAAATTTTGCTGTAGTGTGGGGTCTGTGGACCTTACGTGGGTTAATTGTCCATCCTCTGAGTGTAAGGAATTCAATTCACCCAATTTTGACCTTAATCTGTTCTTCCACGTTATTACCATAAATAAGGATGTCATTAATAGAGGAAATAATGGTTTGTTTATGTGTTGTGTTTTCCTGAAAGGCCTGGATGTCTTGTGTTAGAAGGTGGTGGGGTTTTGTTGGATTGTTAAGGTATCCTTGTGGTAACATAGTAAACTGATATTGTCTGCCTTCCCATGTGAATGCAGTCATGGGTTGATCTTCCTCATCAATTGGAATAGCAAAGAAAATGTCAGATAAGTCTATCACTGTATATTAAGTTCCGGATCCAGTGGTGCTGTAGTTTGTGATAGTGCCTATGTTTGGGAGTGTTGCCTCAATTTTGGGAGGGTGTCTGTTTAAATTCCTATAATTTACTGTAAATCTGTGTGATCCATCTAGCTTTTTAACAGGCAAGATTGGGTGAAAATAGTAGGAACAATAATTTGTTCCTATAATAGTTCCTGAATTTTGTTCTTAACTTGAATATGTCCTCCCTTAAGATTATAGTGGGGTATATTTGTTATTTTAAATGGGGTGAGCAGGGTGCCTGGGTGGCTCAGTTGGTTAAGCAACTGCCTTTGGCTCAGGTCATGATCCCAGGGTCCTGGGATCAAGTCCCACATCGGGCCCCCTGCTCAGCAGGGAGCCTGCTTCTCCCTTTGCCTGCCGCTCCCCCCCTGCTTGTGCTCTCTCTCTCACTCTCTCTCTCTCAAATAAATAAATAAAAATAAAAATAAATAAATGGGGTGGGCTGTTTAATTGCAGTTCATTTTGGTATAGCTAAGGTATTCTGTGGAATGGTTATATCTTTGTTGTTTACATCTTGTATTATTACATCTATTTCAAGAATGTTTTCTAAATTGGGCCCTACAAGGCATTTGTCCTTATGGGTGGTATATCGTTAGTTAAGAGTGTATGTGCCCATGTCCCATGGGATTAATTTTCCTCCTAATCCTTCAATTAGTCTCTTTGATTGGTAAAGTTTTCTAAATTAGTAGGTTATCCTTGTATCATTGTTACTTGAGACCCTGCATCTAACAGCATAGTAGTATATGTAATATTTTTATTTATAAAAGGTGTTTTATAGATATGGGCACTGTAACAGGGATAATTGTCTCTGATTTGGGCAAAGAGATGGAGTCCCTGTATGGGGCTCATGGGGCTTTCTGCCTTTTACCTATCAGTGGCATGTCTATTTATGGGACTAGGTTTTATAATGGGGTAGTATTTACAATAAATGGATTCATGGGTCTACATGTTGGTTTATTTTCTGTTGGTCTATTTCCCCCCAAAAATGGGTGTTTCCATCTTTCTGCCGCTATAAATAGTTTCTGGGGTTCTTATTTGGATTAAAGGTCTCCTGTATTTCTGGCACCTTCAAATACTGTAAATAGTGCTGTTCTATCCTGTGGAGGTGCAGCTGTTAAAATGACCTTTTAAATTGATTCTCTTGCGGGGCGCCTGGGTGGCTAAGTTGTTGAGTGTCTGCCTTAGGTTCGGGTCATGATCCCAGGGTCCTGGGATCCAGCCCCGCATCGGGCTCCTTGCTCGGCGGGAAGCCTGCTTCCCCTCTCCCACTCCCCCTGCTTGTGTTCCCTCTCTCGCTGTCTCTCTCTCTGTCAAATAAATAAATAAAATCTTAAAAAAAAATAAATTGATTCTCTTGCTACTGTGTGTAGTAGTGAGGGTGTCTGTCCCCTATCATAAATCGTAGTTAATGGTCCTAATCTCATTACATTAGTAGCTTCCCCTGCTGTTTTTCATTGAGATGTTTTATGGGGTAATGTATTAGGTATAGGCCATGTTAATCTCCAGGTTGCTGCTGTCCAGTCAGAGATCTTTGTATATTAATATACTTTTTCCCAAATGCTCTAAGGTGTTCATTAAATTTAGCATCAGTGGTAATGGGTCTGAGTTTCAGTTTCTGCTCCTGTGAGGATCAGGTTGTGTCCTCTTTTGGACTATAAATGTAGTAGCCACTGGGTTTCTGTGTTAAAATCAGTTTGTTGGAATTCTATTCTAATTTTTGTCATTTCTTCTCTAGTATAAGCTCTCTCGTCAGTGATTCTGATTGGTTCTATATTTTCATTTGTTGTAGTTTTGTCTATTTTCATAGGTCTGGTTTCTAGTAAGTTAAAATTTACCAGGGTCAAAAGGGTTAAAGTGATTATCATTGTTGGGGTGTGGATTGGTGTTATTAGGAGCAAAAAGGTCTAGGTTTCTTCCTACTCTGGAGATTACTTTACATACTAGTACTTTTCCTCATAGTCGTCAGTATCTGTGTTACTAAATATTCCTAATAAGAGTGATGGAATTTCTTCCTTATGTGCTTTTTCTTAAAAGAAAGCGATTATTAAAAAAAAAAAGAAAGCGATTATTTTATAAATCATAATAAATGTATGTTATTCATCCTTATTAAAAGACAGATTGACAGGTTATAACTTAAAATGTCCAGTAACATGCTGGGTTTTGTTGATGTTTTGGCTTCTTCATAGTCTTTTTTTATATACATAATATATTAGGTATATAAAATATTTATATACAATATATATATAGGCCTATAACCTAGTGATTTGACAATTCTATACATTACTAAGTGCTCACCATAGTAGTGTAGTTACCATCTATCACCATACAAAGTTATTATAATATTATTGACTATATTCTCCATGCTGTACCTTTAATCCCTGTGACTTATCCATTTTACAAGTAAAAACTTATACCTCTTAATTTTCCTCAAACATTTTGCCCAACCTCCAGACCCCCTTATGTGCTCTTTTATTTTACTTTAAAAAATACTGTTTATATTTTTGTATGAAAATAATGGCCCTACTACCATGTTTACATACCTACCGATACTGGAAACAGAATTCAATAATGAATCACTTCTAAATCTTTTAAAGAACATACAAACATTGGGGCGCCTGGGTGGCTCAGTCATTAAGCGTCTGCCTTCAGCTCAGGTCATGATCCCAGGGTCCTGGGATCAAGCCCTGCATCGGGCTCCCTGCTCTGCGGGGAGCCTGCTTCTCCCTCTCCCACTCCCCCTGCTTGTGTTCCCTCTCTCGCTGTGTCTCTCTCTGTCAAATAAATAAATAAATCTTAAAAAAAAACCAAACATACAAACATTAAAACACTGATTGATTATAGAAAGTAGAGTGGAGAGGGACGCCTGGGTGGCTTAGTTGGTTAAGCGTCTGCCTTCGGCTCAGGTCATGATCCCAGGGTCCTGGGATTGAGTCCCTCATCAGGTTCCTTGCTTAGTGGGGAGCCCGCTTCTCCCTCTGCATGCTGCTCCCTCTGCTTGTGCTCTCTCTCTCTGACAAACAAATAAATAAAATCTTTAAAAAAAGAGAGTAGTGCTCGCTTCGGCAGCACATATACTAAAATTGGAAGGATACAGAGAAGATTAGCATGGCTCCTGTGGAAGGATGACATGGAAATTCTTGAAGTGTTCCATATTTTTTAGGAATAGCATGGAGGACATTAGGAGAAGGAAGGGAAAAATGAAGGGGGGTGGAATCAGAGGGGGAGATGAACCATGAGAGACTATGGACTCTGGGAATCAAACTGAGGGTTTTAGAGGGAAGGGGGGGTGGGGGGGATGGGTGAGCCCAGTGATGGGTATTAAGGAGGGCATGTATTGCATGGAGCATTGGGTGTTATATGCAAACAGTGAATCATGGAACACTACATCAAAAACTAATGATGTACTGTATGGTGACATAACATAATAAAAAAATTATAAAAAATAAATATAGAGGGGCGCCAGGGTGGCTCAGCCGTTAAGCATCTGCCTTCGGCTCGGGTCATGGTCCCAGGGTCCTGGGATCGAGCCCTGCATCAGGTTCCCTGCTCCACGGGAGGCCTGCTTCTCCCTCTCCCACTCCCCCTGCTTGTGTTCCCTCTCTCTGTGTGTCTCTCTCTGTCAAATAAATAAATAAAATCGTTAAAAAAATAAAAAATAAAAAATAAAATAAATAAATAAATATAGAAAAAAAGAGTAGAGTGGAGGGAAAAAACATTAGCTATCATTTTCATTAAAGAGAAGCACTCTGAGGAGAATCAAATCAGTTAGTAATATTCATCTATATTGCAAAATAATACATAGAAAAGTTAGTGATCATACTGATTTTATTACTTTTTCTAAGCCATTTTATCTCTCTCACAGTCAATGCAAAGAAATAAAACAATATAAAGAAAAATATGTCATTATTATTCACAATAAAAAAGGTCTGCTTCATTCTACAGGCCTGGGCATATTGTATAATATGGACCACTTAATGGCTCAAGTGGATCAAAGTACCATTTTGATTCTTACTTACTGAATAGAATTTCATCCGTATTTGGTGATAGAACTAGCTCCATGGTAGCTGTAATGTATTGAATCATTTCTTTGGTATCCCCAGATCTCACATTAAGTAAAAAAGACCCTACTCAAGAAAAGATGACAATCAGTCTGTCCATAAATTATATCCACAGGCTCCTTCTATTTACTTATTTATTTATTTAGAGTGCGTGACGGGGGGAGGGGCAGAGGGAGAGGTAGAGAATCCTCAAGCAGCCTCTGTGCTGAGCATGGAGCCCTATGTGGGGTTTGATTCCAGGACCCTGAAATCACGACTAGAGCTGAAATCAAGAGTCAGTCACTTAACCGACTGAGCCACCCAGAAACCCAGGCTCTTTCTTTAGTGTAAGGTGGGAAAAGGGGCCCTTTCTGGAGTACATGGATGCAAGTATTGTTGTGGTTTAAAGATTGCTAAATTGATATTGTGTCTGCTATAAAGAAAATAAGGTATACATCAAAACGACTGCCAGATTAAGAAACTTCCACAGCATGTCTCAGTTCTTCAAATAATTGAGCAAGTTCCTTTTCTAGGCTGATAATCTGGTATTCACATTGCTGCTGCCCATGAGACTCATCACCAGAGGTAAACGATTCAGTTGAACCAGCTGGTAGCTGTTATGATAACAGATGATACTTTAAAAAAAAATTTTTTTTTTTAAGATTTCATTTATTTATTTGACAGAGAGAGACACAGCGAGAGAGGGAACACAAGCAGGGGGAGTGGGAGAGGGAGAAGCAGGCTCCCCACCGAACAGGGAGCTTGATGATGCGGGGCTCAGTCCCGGGACCCTGGGATCACGACCTGAGCTGAAGGCAGACGCTTAACGACTGAGCCACCCAGGTGCCCCTAAAAAATTTTTTTTAATTTTTAATTTTTTTTGAGAGAGTGTGTGTGACAGGGGTAGGGGCAGAGGGAGAGAAAGAATCTCAAGCAGGCTCCACACTCAGCACAGAGCCTGGGGGCTTGATGGCAGGACCCTTAGATCATGACCTGAGTCGAAATCAAGTCAGTTGCTTAACTGAGTAAGCCACCCAGTGCCCCGTTAACAGATGATACTTTCATTTTTTGAAAGTTCAAGTTTGCTCTCTTGGTCTGTTGCAAGGGCAAAGTAGATAAGAGACTGGGTATCAAAGAAAGCTTTGGACCATTGTCATGGCTACTTTAATAATAGGTACGCCATCTCTAACTGATGCAACAATAGCATGGAGCCCTTCAACATGTAGTAATTTATTTATTTTATTTATTTATTTGTCAGAGAGAGAGAGAGCACACAAACAGGAGGAGCTGCAAGCAGAGGGAGAAGCAGTCTCCTGGCTGAGCAGGGAGCCCGATTTGGGGCTCAGTCCCAGGACCTCAGGATCATGACCTGAGCTGAAGGCAGACACTTAACTGACTGAGCCACCCAGGCGTTCCTGTAGTAATTTTTTAAATTAAGTGTTTAATTTCAATTCCAGTATAGTTAACATAGAGTGTCATATTAGTTTTCGGTGTACAATATAGTGATTCAACAATCCCATACATCACCCAGTGCTTATCAGGACAAGTGTACTCCATAATCCCCATCATCTATTTCACCCATCACCCCTCCCCCACTTCCCCTCCAGTAACCATCAGTTTGTTCTCTGTAGTTAACAGTCTGTTTCTTGGTTTGCCTTTCTATTTTTTTCCTTTCCTTATTTGTTTTGTTTCTTAAATTCCACATATGACTGAAATTATATATTTGTATTCTTCTGACTGACTTATTTTACTTAGTATTATACTTTAGCTCCATCCATATTGTTGCAAATGGCAAGATTTCATTCTTTTTTATGAATGAGAAATACTCCATTGTATATATATACCACATTTTTTATCCATTCATCTATCAGTGGACACTTGAGCTACTTTCATAATTTGGCAATTGTAAAAAATGCTACTATAAACATAGGGGTGCATGTATCCCTTTGAATTAGTGTTTTTGTATTTTTCAGGTAAATACCCAGTAGTGCAACTGCTGGATCATAGGGTAGTTCTATTTTTAACTTTTTGAGGAATCTCCATACTGTTTTACACACTGGCTGCACCAATTTGCATTCCCACCAACAGTGCAAGAGGGTTCCTTTTTCTCCCAAGTGCTTGCCAGTACCTCTTGTTTCTTGTGTTTTTGATTTTAGCCATTCTGACAGGTGTGAGGTGATATCTCATTGTGGTTTTGATTTACATTTTCCTGAAGGATGTTGTACTTTGTCCGATCCTTTTTTCTGTGTCTATTGAGATGGTCATATGGTATTTATCCTTTCTCTTCTTTTTTTAAAAGATTTTACTGGGCATATTCTGTTTTTTTTTTAAGATTTTATTTATTTATTTGACAGAGAGAGCAAGAGAGCACAAGCAGGGGGAGTGGGAGGCAGAGGGAGAAGGAGAAGCAGGTTCCCTGCAGAGCAGGGAGCTCCATGTGGGGCTCGATCCCAGCACCCTGGGATCATGACCTGAGCCGAAGGCAGACGCTTAACCGACTGAGCCACCCAGGTGCCCCTATGCTTTCTCTTCTTGATGTGATGTATCACATTGATGTATTTGCAATCATTGAACCACCCTTGCATCCTGGCAATAAATCCCACTTGATCGTGGTGGATGATTTTTTTAAATGTATTGTTGGTTTCAGTTTGCTAGTTTTTCATTTAATATTTTTACATCTATGTTTATCAGAGATATTGGCCTGTAGTTCTCTTTTTTGTGGTGTATTTTCTAGTTTTGGTATCAGGGTGATACTGGCCTTATAGAATGAATTTGGAAGTTGTCCTCCTATTTTTTGGAGTAGTTTGAGAATAGGTATTAACTCTTCTCTCTCTTTTTTTAATTATTTATTTTAGAGGGGAGCGGGAAGGGCAGAGGGAGAGGGAGAGAGAATCTTAAGTGGACTCCATGCTGAGCGTGGAGCCTGATATGGAGCTCAATCCTACAACCCTGCGATTACTACCTGAGCCAAAACCAAGAGTTGGACACTTGACTGACTGTACCACCCAGGTGCCCCAGGTAGTAACTCTTCTTTAGATGTCTGATAGAATTTGCCTATGAAGCTGTGTGGTCCTGAACTATTATTTGTTGGGAGTTTTTTTATTACTGATTAAATTTCATTGCTGGCAATCACTCTGTTCAAATTTTCTAATTCTTCCTGCTTCAGTTTTGGTAGTTTATGTGTTTCTAGGGATTTATTCATTTCTTCTAGGTTGTCCAATTTATTTGGCATATAATTTTTCATAATATTCTCTTAATCCTGTGTGTTTCTGTGGTGTCAGTTATTTCTCCTTTTTTATTTCTGATTTTTAAAAAATTTTTATTTATTTATTTTTTTTAAAGATTTTATTTATTTATTTGACAGAGAGAGAGTGAGAGAGCACAAGCAGGGAGAGCAGCAGAGGCAGAGAGAGAATCAGGCTCCCCACTGAGCACGGAGCCTGATGTGGGCCTCGATCCCAGGACCCTGGGATTATGACCTGAGCCGAAGGCAGACGCTCAACCAACTGAGCCACCCAGGCACCCCTATTTCTGATTTTTTTTTTTAACTTGGGTCCTTTTTTTTTTTTTAATGAATCTGGCTAGACGTTTATAAATTTTGTTGATCTTTCAAAGAAGTAGCTCTTGGTTTCATTGATCTGTTTTATTGTCTTGCTAGTTTCTATATCATTTATTTCTGCTCTGATCTTTATTATTTCCTTCCTTCTGTTGGTTTTAGGTTTTGTTTGTTCTTTCTTAGCTCCTTTAGATTATGTTGTTTATTAGAGATTTTTCTTGCTTCTTGAGGTAGGCCTGCATTGGTATAAAGTTCCCTCTTAGAACTGCTTTTGCTGCATTCCAAAGATCTTTGGCTATTCTGTTTTCATTTTCATTTATTTCCATATAATTTTTTTAATTTCAAATTTGATTTGTTGGTTGAGCCATTCATTGTTTAGTAGCATCTTATTTAACCTCTATGTATTTGTGCTCTTTCCAGATTTTTTCTTGTCATTCATTTCTAATTTCATAGTGCTATGGTCAGAAAAGATGCATGGTATGACTTTGATCTTTTTGAATTTGTTGACACTTGTTGTGTGGCCTAATACGTGATCTCTTCTGGGAATGTTTTGTGTGCACTTGAAAAGAAAGTGTAGGGGCGCCTGGGTGGCTCAGTCGGTTAAGCGTCCAACTCTTGGTTTTGGCTCAGGTCCTGATCTCATGGGTGGTGAGATAGAACCCTGTCTCCAGCTCCATGCTCAGCAGGGAATCTGCTTGAAGATTCTCTCCCTCTGGACTTTACCCCACTTGCATGTGTGCACTCTGTCTCTCTCTAAAAAATAAATAAATAATTTTTAAAAAGTAGGCCAATACTGTACTAAAACATTGTTTTAACAGAGAAAAACCAAATCATAATTTTGTACCAGTGTACTTTTGATATTAAAACTCATTTTATTTAGTTAAATTTATTCCAATTTTAGCTAGTCCTGATCGTGTATAAGATTACTTTCCAAAGATTCCTTTTTTTTTTTAGTAGGCTCCACACCCAGAGTGGAGCTCAACACGGCACTCGAACCCACCATCCTGAGATTAAGACCCGAGCCGAGACCAAAAGTTTGAATGTTCAACTGACTGAGCCACCTAGGTGCCTTCACCTTTCTTAAACATTTATTGATTTTCTTTAGTAAACTCTATACCCAACATGGGGCTTGAACTCATGACCCTGAAATCAAGAGTTGCATGCTCTTCCAACTGAGCCAGCCAGGTGACCCCCAAAGATTCCTTTTTCATAAACCTTCTACAACTTTCTTTTTTTTTTTTTTTAAAGATTTTATCTATTTATTTGAGAGAGAGAGAGGGCGGGTGTGTGAGTAGGGGAGGGGAAGGGGAAAAAGAGAGAATCTCAAGGACTCTGTGCTGAGTGCAGAGCCTGACTCAGGGCTTGATCCCAGGACCCTGAGATCATGACCCCAGCGGAAATCAACAGTCAGACGCTCAACCGACTGAGCCACCCAGGTGCCCCTACAACTTTATTTTTTACACTGAGATTTTGTGCTGTTTTCCCTCTTACCCACCTCTCTTTAGGAAAAAAATTACTTTATTTTCACTCAATAAAATGCATTTCCATTCCTCATACCTTCTTTTACTGAAAACATACATCTTACTTTTTTTCATATGGAGTTGTTTCCCTTATTTTTTTTAGTAGCTTTAACCACATGTTAATTGGAATTCTTAACTCTTAGAAACCTTTAGTCCTAGTGAAAACAAAGTAGTAAGCAAATGTGAATTGTCTGTTATAGCAGCATTCTTTAGACTGGCAAATTTATGAATACATTTCATGATTTCTAGAAACGTATGCTTCTGTATAGTACAACCTTTCAATAAAGGATGAAAAATATTTACTAATAGTCCCAAATTTATCTTTACTTTCTCTTTAATTGGAAAGACAAAAGTAGATAAATCTATGCTCAGTAATTAATGTTTTATTATTTTATCTTATTTGGAAATAATGTAGATATTTAATGAATTTAACTTAACACCTCACTTAACCTAAAAGCAAAAGTTTAAGGTTTCAGGTTACCAAAATGATCTGAGCAAACATTGAAAAAGTTTACCTACAAACCTTTTTTTTAATTTACACCTTTTCCAATTTATTTGTTCTTAACACTTATGTTTAGATTGCCCGCAAAAACTCCATTAGACATCAGACAAAGTCAACCATTATTTTTTTAGTTATTTATTGCTGAGAAATTTTGTAACAGAGGTAACATGGATTAATTTGGTTTTAAATAAACCCAGGCAGAATAAAGGTTTTATATTTAATGCTAATAACTCTAAATGATATAAGAAGTGGTTGCGGTTTGGAGCTGATGGCCAAGAAAGAATTCTTGAGACTTTTTTGGTGCAAAAAGTTGGTTTTATTAAATCACTGGGATGGGACCTGTCGGCAGAAAGATGTGCACTGGGGTCATGAGAAGTGGCTGACTACATACTTTCAAGTTGGTAGGGGGTTAGGGATAGCTTAATTCTGAAAGAATTTTGGAAGCAAGGTTTCCAGGACCTTGAGGGGGCCAACTATCTTTAGGAAAAGGTCATTTACTATGTCTAGTAAAACCCTAATCGTGAGACCCTTCAGATGTATCTCAGTGGGCCATTTGCTTAGGGGATGATTACAAACATACATCTTGGGGGTTAGAGATAAAGGAAGTTTCCAAAGGAATTTTTGTATGTTAAAGTAGACTCAGGATACTGGGGGGCGGGCTAAGATTGCCTTTTGCCCTTAGGAAACCATCAACGTTGAGGCAGTTGAGTTCCTAGAAGAAGGTCTCCCTGCTTCAAGGACTTGTCAGTGGGCTGTAGGAATTAAGGAAACTTAATTTTTTTCTTTTCCCTTTACTTCCCACATCATAAAGACATGTCTATTTTTGGGGCACCTGGGTGGCTCAGTTGTTAAGCGTCTGCCTTCGGTTCAGGTCATGGTCTCAGGGTCCTGGGATGGAGCCCCACATCGGGCTTCCTGCTGGGTGGGAGGCCTGCTTCTCCCTCTCCCACTCCCTCTGCTTGTGTTCCCTCTCTTGCTGAGTGTCTCTCTGTCAAATAAAAAAAAAAAGACATGTCTATTTTAATTAAACCAACAGCATTAAATTAGCTTTAATACTTAATATTTTCTAGGGCGCCTGGGTGGCTCAGTCGTTAAGCGTCTGCCTTCGGCTTAGGTCATGGTCCCAGGGTCCCCACATCCGGCTCCCTGCTCAGCGGGGAGCCTGCTTCTCCCTCTCCCGCTCCCCCTGCTTGTGCTCTTTCTTTCTCTGTCAAATAAATAATAAATCTTTAAAAAAATACTGAATATTTTCCAAGATCACATGAACCTGAAATTCATTTGGATGGTCTTTATTTTATTGTTGGGAATTTTTATGAATACTAAATTTATATAAGCATGTAATTTTCTAGAAGCCAATTAAAGTTCTTTTACAAATTAATTTTAGCAATACCATTGGGAGGTAGAAAGATATCTCACATTTACTGTGTGTGTGTGTATAGACAACATAAACACTATATACAATACACAAAGATATTATAGCTTTTGTTTGTACTAGTATCTTTGTCTCTTTTTTAAGATTTTATTTATTTATTTGACAGAGAGAGAGAAAGCACAAGTGGGCAGAGCAGCAGGCAGAGGGAGAGGGAGAAGCAGGCTCCCCGCCAAGCAGAGAGCCCAATGCAGGGCTTGATCCCTGGGATCATGACCTGAGCCCTGAGCGGAAGGCAGACGCTTAACCAACAGAGCCACCTAGTCACCCCAGTACTAGTATCTTTGGAGATGACATTATAGGCCCAATTTCCAAGTATCTTTCTCTATTTCTGCTGAAAAACTTCTCCCTTAAATTTGCATTTGAAAGAATGGCTCTTAGGTCCTAGAGAAGATGGGAAGGGGGAGAAAATATACATCACAAAGGCACTGAGAAAGTACCTGCATTTTCTCTAAGGTGGTGTTTTTTGGGGGCATATTTGCCTGTTATCAGAGGTGCTAGAATGTGGGCACAGGAGCCTTTCTTTGCAGTTCTGATTTTTAGAAGTCCTCTCCCTCCGCTCTATTCTTCAGTCTCCGGTGATTCTGGGCTGCGTTTGCATTTCAAAATCATGATAAGATTTATAATTTCAAGGGAAAGAGAAAGAATGCAGATTTTTTTCTGAGAGTTTCAAGGTAATTGGTATTTAATATTTTCTTTCTGTTTTCTTAAGTGCCAAACAATTTGGTCTAATATTCTAATATAATATCTTTATAATATCTACAAGTATTTTGAGAGGAATAGTTGAGGTTTGGGGGTTGGTAAAGATAGGTGTGTTTTGATTTGTTTCTGGAGTTGCATTTCTGGTTTTGTATAGATTTGCAAGATAAAGACAGTTGTTTCTAATTCCCCCAAAGAACTGGATTACTGCCTGACTATCTGGAGATTGACCTGCTTCTTTAAAGTTGCTTCCACCAGGGAGATTGTTAACTAAAGTGGGAATTAGAAGATTTATGTTTTTGTAACGTCTGTATAAAGCATCTTAACAAAAACCTTCTCTCTGAGTGTGCAGTTCAACCTCGGCTTCTGTTAGCCCCTGAATATTGGCCTTTAGCTGATCACTTGTTCCTCTGTGATGGTGTGGGGCGGGTGGTTGTGAATGGCCACTAATCTAACTGGTCTCAATTTTTGAAAAAAAAATTTATTTAAATTCATCTCTAAATTTGGTAAAATCTTCTCAAAGGAGAGGTTTAAAGGGCTTTATAATTTAAAGGATCTGCTGCTATCCGGAGGACATGAAATTTATTTTTGGTGGGGGTCTAGGATGTGTCTGCAAAGGATGTTGCATAGGAATGCCTGAAGCTGGCAGAGATTGACTACAGAGCCCTAGAAGATAGGAGCAAAATGAGCCTTACTGCCAGTCTCAGGGGCTTTTGTTCAATTCATTTCTGGTTTTTAGCATTTACATGAGCAACCTGTATACTTTGGGTCTCAACATTAGGCTGGAGGCCATCTAAATTTTGCAAGGGAGGGGAAATTAAAATAGGAAAATGGGGCTGGGTTTCAAGAAGGGGATTTACGTTGGATATAGACATTAATTTTTATTTTAAGTCTAATTTCTTTTCTTTCATCTTGTCAAAGGAGTCCCTAAGGCCAGCTGTTATACTAAGACAGTTGAGAGCACTCTTTAATTTTTTTTCTTTCAAATATAACCAAATTAAAAGATCCATTGTCTGGCCATTGACAAGTAGGATCTATTAATCTTTTTTTTTAAATAAAGATTGTATTTATTTATTTGTCAGAGAGAGAGGGAGAGAGCAAGCATAATCAGGGGGAGCAGCAGGCAGGGCATAAGCAGGCTCCCCGCTGAGCAAGGAGCCCAACGTGGGGCTCAATCCCAGGACCCCAGGATCATGACCTGAGCCAAAGGCAGACGCCCAACTGACTGAGCCACATAGGCGCCCCGGATCTATTAATCTTAATAGTGACTTAAACCAATAAGCCTTTTTAAGGCTTAACTATGGACACAAGAGGCATACCCAAAGACAGTGTAAAAAAAAAAGGGCAGCCCAAACAAGGTGCAGAAAGTTCACTTCCCAGAGTTGGTCTAAGAAAGCAAAGGCCTTTGTTGTACAGAGGGTTAATTTATCCCAGTATAGCAGGCTTTCACGGTGTCAGGATGGAGAATGTTCTAAGGTGCCAGTCTCAAGCTCCCCCTTCCCAATAAAGGAGTCTTGGAGTTAGGTAGGAAGTGCTCTAACAGCTTTTAAGTGCTTTACCCACGCCCACTAATTTTGTGGCTTTGGCTTTCAAGGTGTCCATTAGCAACAGGCCTTACCTCATGTGCTTCATTAACCCACATCAGAAGAGTTTGTCTAAAGTGACACTGGTCTGATGAGAAATGTGCACTCATCAGTCTGTGAGCTTGCCTTGAACAGCAGGCTTATTAGGGTCTATGCTTGTATTCTTACCCTATCGTTTTTCCTCCTTATGACAAATGATACAACAGACAAAGACAAAGTAAAACAAAGACGATCTCTGGAAAGAAATGGATCGCTACTCTACCAAATTTACTTGAGTCTCTAAGCCCAAGGAACTAGTTCCACAGATATTCTTTCCTGCTAATCTAAATATATATATATAAAAGACTTATCAGTCTTGCTTCACTGGACTCCACAGACAGAGATTCCAGGAGGCTGACATGGTAAGAAATCTTATCTTCTCCTGGCTGTATGTCAGATGCCCAAGGATCTGCAGAATTTTTGGAGCAAATATCCAGTGGAAGTTTATCCTGCCAAGTATGGCAACTGTTGGGGAAGAAAAAATTTACTCTTTAAGGGTCTTCTAGCTGGTCTAACAATTAAGTTGACATGAAACATATTAATGGGACAAAATCAGATTTAATTACAAATGTACAGGGAATCCACACAGGCATGAGATTCCAGATAGTTGGGCAAAGTGAGGTAAATATGTCCCAGAACTAAAGAGAAGGGAATGGGGTCTGCTACTTGACAGGGAAGGAAAGCAATTCACAGGAAGATGAAAAAGAGTAAATGTTTGGTAAATAAGTGTTTGTTGAGCCATCTAGAAATAATGGGTCACAGAGAGGACTTTGATCAAACAGGTCTTGTTGGTTCCTCCCTGTCTACCATGTCCTATTATAATGTAGATATCTGTATTGATCACTCTCTTTCTGGAAGAAGTCCTCTATCTATATTCTTTGAGACAGTTAGGGGGAAGGTCAAATTTTTTTCCTGAGTCCTTTGGGCATTGATTATTTTCAGCTCAAAATAATCTTCCTGCCAAAGAGGCTCATATTGGGGTGGCCTGCCCTGGGCCCCTACATGTGGAAAATAAAAAACACATACTTAAATAAACGATGGGTCAAATTTAAAAAATACAAAGGAAATTAGAAAATATCTTGATACAAATGAAAAAGTAAACACGCCATATGGAAAATATGAGCTGCAGTGAAAGCAGCGTGGAGATAAATTTACATTTGTAAGCAGTTTATTTATTTTTATATTTAAAATTTTATTATTTTTTTTTTTTTAGAGAGAGGAGGAGAAGAGGAGCAGAGGGAGAGGGAGACAGAATCCCAAGCAGATTGCACGCTGAGTGCAGAGCCTGATGCGGGGCTTGATCTCAAGACCCTGAGATCATGACCTGAGCTGAAATCAAGAGTTAGACGCTTAACCACCTGAACCAGCCAGGCTCCCCATCACTCTCTTTCTTTCTTTCTTTTTTAAGATTTTATTTATTTGTCAGATAGAGAAGAGAGAGAGCACAAGCAGGGAGAGTGGCAGGCAGAGGGAGAAGCAGATTCCCCACTGAGCAAGGAGCCCGATGTGGGGCTCCATCCCAGGACCCTGGGATCATGACCTAAGCCTGAGGCAGATGCTTAACCCACTGAGCCACCCAGGTGTCCCACACTCTTATTTCTTATAAGTCTTTCAGATACTCTATTTCTTCTTGAGTCAGTTTCACTAGTTTGTCATTTTAGGAATTTATTCATTTCATCTCTGTTATCTAATTTGATGGCATACAGTTGTTCGTACTATTCCCTTATAATTCTTCTTTTTATCAGATTATTAGTAATCTCCCATTGTTTACTTCTGATTTTAGTAACTTCTGTTCTCTCTCTCTTTTTTCTTTTTTGGTCAGTCTAGCTAAATGTCAATTTTGTTGACATTTTCAAAGAACCAACTTTGGGTTTCATTGGTTTTCTCTACTCTTAAATTTTCTGTTTCATTAATTTCTGCTCTAACCCTTATTTCCTTTTCTACTTTGAGTTGTTTGTTATTCTAGTTTCTTAAGGAGAGTGTTGATTTGATGTGTTTCTTTTTTAATGTAGGCATTTGCAGCTATAAATTTCCTTCTAAGTACTGCATTTAATGTTTTCATATGTTGTCATTTTCATTCATCTCAAAGTGTTTTCTAATTTCCATTCTGATTTTTTTCTTTGATCCATTGGTTATTTATACTGTTCTTTAATTTTCACATATTTTTACACTGACCAAATTTCTTTATTTTTAATTTCCGTTTCCATGCCGTTGTGATCTGAGACATACTTTGTATGATTTTAATTCTTCAAAATATACTCAGTCCACACAAAGACACATAATTAAAATGTCAAAAATTAAAGATAAAGAATCTTAAAAGCAGCCAAAGGAAAACAGTTACATACAAGAGAACACCCATAAGACTCTTAGCTGGTTTTTTAGCAGAACCTTTGCAGGCCAGAAGGGAGTGAGGGGTATGATATATTCAAAGTGCTGAAAGGAAAAACCTACAACCAGGAATACTCTACCCAGCAAAGTTATCATTCAGAATTGAAGGACAATCCCAGACAAACAAAAGTTGAAAGAATTTATACTACTAAACTAGCCTTACAAGAAATGTTAAAAGAACTTGTTTAAGTAGAAAAGAAAAGGCCATAGGCAGAATGAAGAAAATTATGAAAGGAAAAGATTGCAGTGGTAAAAACGTATAGTAAGATTGTAAAGGTAGTAGATCAATCCTTTATAAAGCTAGTATGAAGGTTAAAACAAATGTAGTGAAATCAATTATATCTATGAAAATAAATCAAGAAATAGGAGTCACAGCTTTGGAAGTTATTCCCCATGATCTCCTTATTGACTACAGATAAATGTACAAAAAAAAGTCGGCTCAGGTCATGATCTCAGGGTCCTGGGATCGAGCCCCACGTTGGGCTCCCTGCTCAGTAGGAAGCCTGCTTCTCCCTCTCCCACTCCCCCTGCTTGTGTTCCTTCTCTCGCTGTGTCTCTCTCTGTCAAATAAATAAAAATCTTTAAAAAAAAAAGTTAAGGGATACACAAAATAAAATGATGTAAAATATGACATCATTTTCATAAAATGTGGAGGGGGGTAAAATGTAGTGCTTTTAGAATGTGTTCACACTTTCACACTTGGCAACAATCAACTTAATACAGACTGCTGTACACATAGGATGTTATATACCAACCTCGTAGTAACCAGAAACCTATTAACAGATGCACAAAAAATAAAGAGAAAGGAATCCAAGCATAACACTAAAGAAAGTCATCACACCACAAGACAAGAGAGCAAGAAAGGAACATAGAAGAACTACAAAATAACCAGAAAACAATTAACAAAATCAAAATAAGTACATACTTATCAGTAATTACTTTAAATGTAAACAGACTACATGTTCTAATCAAAAGACATAGGGTAACTGAATGGGTAGAAAAAACAAGACCCATCTATATGCTGCCTACAAGTGACTCACTTCAGACCTAAAGACACCTACAGAATGAAAGTGAAGGGATGTAAAAAGGTATTTCATGAAAATGGAAACAAAAAAGCTGGGGTGGCAATACTTATATCGGACAAAATAGGCTTTAAAAGAAGGAGTGTATTGAGAGACAAGGGTATTACATAATGATAAAGGGATCAGTTCAACAAGAAGATGTAACAGTTGTAAACATCTATGCACCGAACATAGGAGTACCTAAATATATAAAGCAAATATTAATAGACATAAAGGGAGACTTGACAGTAATAATAGGGGACTTTCATGCCCCACTTATATCAATGGATAGATCATCCAAACAGAAATTCAGTAAGGAAACAGTCGCTTCAAATGATGCATTAGACCAGACAGACTTAATAGATAAATACAGAACATTCCATCCAAAAGCAGTGGAATACACATTCTTTTCAAGTACACCTGGAACATTTCCCAGGATAGATCACATTTTAGGCCACAAAACAAGTTTCATTAAATTTAAGAAGACAGAAATGATATCAAACAGATTTTTTAAAAAACAGAAACAGGGGCGCCTGGGTGGCTCAGTCGGTTAAGCGACTGCCTTTGGCCTAGGTCATGATCTTGGAGTCCCAGGATCGAGTCCCGCATTGGGCTCCCTAGTCAGTGGGGAGTCTGCTTCTCCCTCTGACCCTTCTCGTGCACTCTCTCTCTCACTCTCTCTCTCAAATAAATAAATAAAATCTTAAAAAAACCCAAACAGAAACAGACTCATAAATACTGGGAACAAACTGGTGGTTGCCAGAGAGGAGGTTGTGGAGGGATGGGCGGAATGGGTAGAGGGGATTAAGAGGGACAAAATTCCAGTTATAAAATAAACGTTGGGACACCTGGGTGGCTCAGTCAGTTAAGCGTCTGCCTTCGGCTCAGGTCATGATCTCTCAGGTCCTGGGTTCGAGCCCCACATCGGGCTCCCTGCTGAGCGGGGCATCTGCTTCTCCCTCTGCCTGCCACTCCCCCTGCTTGTGTTCCCTCTCTTTCTCTCTGACAAATAAATAAATAAAAATCTTTTGAAAAATAATAAATGTCACAGGGATGAAAAGTACAGCATTGGGAATATAGTTAGTCATATTAATAACTTTGTATGGTGACAGATGATAAATACACTTATCATGGTGAATATTTTGTAATGTTTATAAATGTCAAATCACTATGTTGTACATATGAAACTAATAGAATATTATTTGTCAACTATACTTCAATTAAAAAACGTTTCAATAAGGT
Source organism: Neomonachus schauinslandi (assembly GCF_002201575.2). Lineage (NCBI taxonomy): Eukaryota > Metazoa > Chordata > Mammalia > Carnivora > Phocidae > Neomonachus > Neomonachus schauinslandi. The sequence continues at coordinate 29,715,476 of NC_058419.1, read as the reverse complement.
GCTTCCGGCTGCACAGTATTAAGTAGTAAAGTTAGTTTTGTGCCCAGAGTCCATATGCCTCATACTCAGGTGGCTTGCCTTTCCAGGATCTGTTTGCTGAGATCCCTCTGGCTGAAAATAGATCTGCCTTATAAAGCTCTTACTGGGTGCTTGCAGCCTGGTGCTGGGTTGGCCCTCCATAAGGATGGCTGCTGGGGAGGAAACTGAACTTCTGAGTTCTCTGTGACTGCATTTCTCATACTGGATGCCAGGCTGGGTGCTCCCTGGGTCTGCATTCCTTTCCATACCACACAGTGCCCCCTGGTTGGTCCCAGTCTCGTATCCCAGCAGCCAAGGACCTGGGCATCCCTCTACTTCTCCATCCATAGAGGCTGTGAAGCCAGGCTGCAGACTGAACACGTGGTGACTCTACCTCTTCACTGTTCTTCCTCCTCCCCCTCTGCCGCCACTCAGTGCTCTCCTCCTCCAAGCCAGCACCCTACCTTGCAGGCAGAGGACGTCATTCCCTGAATAGGGGGAAAATGGAAGCCAGTGGGTTGGGCTGGGAGCTGACTGCCGGGGACCTTTAGGGCCTGATGAATCCGATGGGGCAGGACAGGGTTTGAGGGTGGCCATTCGCTGCAGGAGTCAGGAGCGTAGGCTGGGAATCTTGTGCTCCTCTTCCAGGGGCTGCTACCTGCCCAGCATGGCAGATAGAGGGTTCCTGGTACCCTGTACCTTGAGCTGCCGGACTCAGGGGCTGTGGTTGGAGCATGATGCTCATCTGAGCAAATAGGTTTTCACAGGAGTGAAAGTAGAAGGAAAAGAAAGGGGGGGGAAATGGGAAGAGGTGAGTATATGGAGCACTTCCTAGCAGCTCCTGCTTAGTGGTCAAGGCTTGTAGGATACCAGGTAGCTGTTGACTGGGTGCCCCACTTTTAAGCACGCATGTGTTTCCATTATGCCCGGAGGAAGTGATTTGGATGCTTTCCTGGCAGTCCATGGGGAAGAGGAATAAGCCGGTTTCAAAGAGGGCCTTCTCCATGCCAGCCATCCCATTAAAGGGAGGGTTCTGATTTCAGAGAATTACTACTCAACAGGCATTGTAAGGCATCATAGAGGTAGTGAAATTGAAGCCCAGTTAGGGAAATACACTTGGCCGAGGTCCAACAGTGAGTTAAAGACACGGCTAGATATATTCATTCACTCATTCATCCATTTATTTATTCATCAGGCATTGTTTACATATCTGTTGTGTGCCAGGTACTGTGCTAGACGCTGGGGGCGTGGCAGTGCTGAGACCAGCCAGGCTCTGCCCTCCTGGATTCCCTAGTCCCCAGTACAGAGAAGTGAATGAGCTGATTACCATTTAGATTTCAGGGATCAGGGGTCAACGATCAAACAAGTCTCTGAGATAGACCAGTTCTGCCCGTACTTCCAGCCTCTTTTCCTCCTCTCCCCACTCAGTCCCTGGGTTCTGGTCGCTTGGGCCTTCAAAACACACCAGCCTCATTGCCACCATGGGTCCTTTGCACTGGCTGTTCTCTCTGCCTGGAATGTTCTTCCTCTAAGTCTTTGTATGGCTAAGTCTTTGTATGGCTCCACAGCATTCATGACTCTGCTTGGATGCCACCTCCTCAAAAGCCGTCTCTGAGCTCCTGACCTAAAAGCTCCCAGCCCCACAGTGTTTGGTTATTTGCTCTCTTGTTTCATCTCCATCTCCCTCCTGGAGGACAGCGCTCAGTACTTAAGTGGTGCCTGGCACCTATTAAGTGCTCAGTTAATATCGGCCAGTGGTCTTAGGAAAGGCTCAGGGACTCCTCTTCTTCCCGGAAGGTCTCTGAGCGCTTCGGGTTTGCCATCTTTACAGAGGACAAAGACTCTCCTTTTACAAATAGTAAACTGAGTTGCAGAGAGAGGCAGTAGCTGCCTGAATTCATAAAGTTCCCACAGTCTCTCGCCTCACCCTCGTGCTCCCCCCGGTCTTGGGGACATCAGAGCCAGTCCTTCACACATTTCTCCTCATTGTACTGAGACCCAAAGAGGCTCTAATGCCCCAAGGACACTCAGGCCGAAAGCAACAAATTCTCGCCGTTTTTGTTTAACTGGGAAGATCTCAGCCTTAATTTCTGAAAGATAGCTTGGCTGGATGTAGGATTCTGAATTGACAGTTTGGTGGTGTTTTGAGCACTTTGGATGATGCCCACCTGCATCAGATGGCGCGTTTACACACCAGCTCCCCGCGGGCATTGGCTGGGGACTGTTCGTGGGAGCACTGACTCCCCAGCATTTCCGGCCTTCCCTGCATAGGCAGAAGGGCTTCAGTCCACAGAGGAAGCAGGGGGCAGGTGGATGTTGGGCCAAGTGCGTATGGCTGAGGAGACGCGGTAGGACACACATGTCACCTGCTATGGATGACCCGCCATGGTGACACAGCAGCAGGGCCACGATCTGAGCTCAAGGTCGTGTGACAGCAAATTCCATGTTCTTAGCCGCTGCTTGATTTGGTGAATGGAGAGCTGGCAAAGAACAGCAGAAGTTTGCTAGAGGCCTTGTCAAGATTACTTACCTGGACTGTTTCTCATTTACATATTCCACAGATTGTTAGAGACACCTGCTCTGTGCCCATCCTCTGGCTGGGCTTTCAGGTCACAGAGATGAACCAGGCATGTTTCCTACCCTCAAGGTAAATATGTCTGCTGGGAGATGGTCGTCTAAGGGGGTAAACCCACACTTTGTTCCCCATCCTATCTGTGTTGACTAGGGAGTCCTTCCTGGAGGAAGTGTTGCCCAAAGCACTGGAGAGGATTTTTGGGGGGCATCAAACCTATTCCTTTCACTTTACAGATGAGGGAACACAGGACTGTAGCAGAGAAATGGCCTGCAGAAGAGGGCAGGAGGCGTCCTGGAGGCCAGCCTCTGAGTGGCCATGTCCTCCCTTGGGCTCTAGTCCCAGATACAGACAGGTCACACTGTCCCGGACACAGCTGCTCAGTGCCTACCCCCTCCATCCTACCCAGAGCTCTTTCCTTCAAAGGGCGGCAGACTCAAGGCTCTGCTCTAAGCCTCAGCACTGGGCCATTTCACCTTTAGCAATATAAGCAACCTCTCCTGAGAGAATTTCGTATACCGGTGTGGGAGAAGGTGTGTGTACACCTCGGGCTGGGAGTGTGAGAGGGCATCTTAAGGTTTGGTGAGTTGGTTTTTCTCCTTTGGATTTACATAGTCCTCAGCTGAGTCCTGGAGGGGAAATGAGCCATAAGGGAAAAAAGGTGAAAAAAACAAAACAAAAACTTCCATTTCCAAACTCTACAGCATGAATTTCTCCAAGAAGCCTTTTTTTAATGATTTTATTTATTTATTTGTCAGAGAGAGAGACAGGGTGCTCCAGCAGGGGGAACGGCAGGTAGAGGGAGAGGGAGAAGCAGGCTCCCTGCTGAGCAAGAAGCCCCATGCGGGACTCGATCCCAGCATCCTGGGATCATGACCTGAGCCGAAGGCAGACACTTAAGCAACTGAGCCACCCAGGCGTCCCTCCAAGAAACTTTTAACAGATGCTTTCCACCCCCCACAAAGCTTTTGCAACTATAATAGGTCTGTCTTACGGGGATATGGACCTAATAATGACCTATAACACAACCCATTGTGGATATTTGGCCAGTGGTACAGTCGAACTCCCCTGAAAGGAGTTGTTACAGTGACCTAGTCTACTTGATCTGGCACTGCAGGGGGCCTTCACAGTCATCCAGTCCATTCCCTTCACTCGCCAGATAAGGAATGCAGGCCCAGAGCCGCTGCGGGGCCTACTCAAGAGAGCCCCTAGAGCTCAATCTAGAGAAGGCCAGCTTCTGGGCAGCCTGGTCTTCCTTTCTGTGTGTGAGGTCATTCAGTTTTGGGCAACACACTCAAGTTCATAGCCAGGTTCCTATCCTAAGCATTTACCACACTGTCCTGCCCAGAACTCTTTCACTTAAAGGGCCAAAGACTCAAGACCCCTCTCCAAGCCCTGGCACTGGACCCGTTGGCCTCTCAGAAACCTAAACACCCTCCCCCGCAGGCATGCAGTAGCCACTTTGGAGTTGGTTTTTGCAGGCCGTTAGAGAGCCTTGCAATTTGTGCTCTCCTAACAAAAGGCCAAGTGTGATTCCACTACAACTCTCGTTTCTCCCGATCTTGTTACAAATACGTGTCTGCCAACTGGTACTACAGCACTTGAGCGGCCACCAGCTTTGCACTTAGGTTGAACTAACTTTCTTAGAAAAGTAGGCCAATAGCTTGGAAACTGTTCTACCGATATTTTAGAACCCAGGAAAACAAAAGACTCCTTCTGAAAGCATGTTCTGTCTTGTTACATAAAGAGACACAAGAGATTTTAGATTCCGGCAGAGATGGCATAATTGGTACCCCTGTCCCCCTCCAAAGCACAGCCCCCAGACAAAACTAGGGCTCTTATGAGAACTGCAGAGTTGGATCGTAATTTTCTATTTCAAGGCCAAGTATCTTGGTTTAGGAAAAATAATGGAGATAAGGCAGAGAATAAGGAGTAGTCTCTGTCTGGTACCCCTTGAATTAGGGAGACCAAAAAAAAAAATAAGAGAGAGAAAAAAAGGATGTTTTGAAATTAGAAGTGGAAAAGAAGGTTGTGGAGACCTAGAGGAGAAGGAAATCCACGGCAATGGCCGAGCCCAGACCTGTTGGGGTGTGGGGGCATAGGTGGTGAGGGCTGACAGGAAGGAAGCCTGTAGGGCACAAGGAGGTAGCTCTAACCAGCTGGGCTTTACAAAAAAAAAAAAAAACCCCAAGTGGGAAACAGATGCATTTGTAAATCCGTCAATTCGTATGTAAATTCAGATTGGTATGTAAATTAGCCCCTAACATCTTCCACAGTCCCCATCACAAGGCTAAACAATAGGGTTACCTTCCTTTAACTCCACTGGTCATCCTAAGAGGTTTCATTGGAATGAAAATATTCACGAAGAATGAGGGAAAATCCGGATCGAGAGGAAGTTTTACAATGTGATTTTCCCTGGCCTACGTCACCAACCCTAACACCCCAAGAAACACAAACGATACTTCTGTTTCTTCACCTTAATCAGAAGGAATTTCCAAAGATGTCTCATGAATTCCATGGACCCACATCAAAATCTCAACTCCAATAAGGAGTCAGACAGAAATATTACAAGATGCTAAATTGGTTCTTCTGGTATTTATTTAATATAAAAACTTAGACTTTGGAATCTCACCATGGCCAAATTTGTTAGATGAATAGATTCTGTAGTCCCAAAACAGGTGAGTGTTCAGTGTTTATTCATTCTGAACTGGAAGCAAGGAAGTTAGCTACCAGCCGTGAATCCTGGCCAACATGTGGGATGTGAAGGGATGAGGAGGTCATCTTCATAGTCATTGAGTTGCTGTCCAAGAGTAGCAACCACAGCCAAGGCCATAAATCATGGTCCATTCACCTCACTGTGCTCTTCCTCACCCTGCGAAACATGGGAAAGACTCAATCCATAGGCAAAATAAAAATGATGTTTGGAATAACTCTGTTCACATCCTCCTGATATTTCAGGCACCATGCACAAATTGGCATATTCTCTCTCATAACTGGTAGCCTTGTAATATTGTACATCAGTATCTCAATTATTAAATATAATCACATGGGCGCCTGGGTGGCTCAGTCAGTTAAGCGTCTGACTCTTGATTTCAGCTCAGGTCATGATCTCAGCGTCGTGGGATTGAGCCCTGTGACTGGCTCTGCGCTGGGGGTGGAGCCTTCTTGGGATTTTTCTCCCCCCTCCGCCCCCCCCATCTCTCTCTTTAAAAAAATAGAATCACACTAGAAGAGAACTTCGGTTCATCAGGATCTTACACTTATTGCAGGAAAAAACAACTATCCAAGAAAATCATTTTTACTTTGCTAAGACTTTTTTTTTAAGCTGTTTGCATTGTGTTTTGTTTTGTATACTGTTTAGAGGAAATCGCAGGGGGTGAGCACTCACTCAGTCTCATAGCTTTCATGTTTTCCAGCTACAGTCATGGCAATGCAGTTTGATCTCTGGAATGATGTCTCTTAGACACTACAACCTCACAGCCATTCCTCAGAACCTGCCGTACCCATTTCTGACCCTCCATCCTTGCTTGTGCTATTCCCATTCCAAACCCTTCCGCGTCTAGCGCAATCATTTGGGTCTTGCCTATGTTCCTCTCACATTTTCTGCCTCCTTTCACTCACCTCCTTCCTCTTCCTTCCCTTTCGCAACCTTACCTGCCCAGAGTTTGTCTTCCCTCCTTGAACCTTATAGGCCTGAAGTGTGAATCCCTCATTAAGAGACAACAGCTGGAACATGGGCTCCCACTAAAAACTGTTTTGTGGGTATCGTTCTTAGGTTCCCTACCTGCACAGTGAGCACTTGAATTTTCAGACGGGGTGACCTACTTTTTTGTTTCCTCACTTGAAGCTAGGGTAGTGCTTTGCATGTAGTAAAAAAATGAGCAATGATTATAATAACAGCTGAAACTTTTGGCAGGCTTACTGTGTGCCAGGGACTGTGCTGAACAATATGCATTAATTAGGATTATTGCTATTTTGCAGATGAGAAAATAAAGACAGGGAGAGGGTAATAATTCACCCAGATCACAGAGCTGACAACTGGTACAATGGAATTTATTCATCATATATTCCATTCGGTTCACTAGACTCTCTGAGAAGAAAGTGGCTACATGCATATTTTCACATATCTTTTGTTTTTTATCTTGCCATCTGTGACAACATGGATGGAACCAGAGGGTATTATGCTAAGTAAAGTAAGTCAGTCAGAGAAAGACAAATACTATAGGATTTCACTTATGTGAAATTCACATATGTGGAATTTAAGAAACAAAACGGAACAAAGGGAAAAAGAAGAGACAAACCAAAAAACAGACTCTTAACTATAGAGAACATACAGATGGTCACCAGAGAGGAGGTGGGGGGGGATGGGTGAAACAGGTGATGGGGATTAAGAGTACACTTACCATGATGAGCACTGAGTAATGTACAGAATTGTTGAATCACTGTATTGTACACCTGAAACTAATATAACACTGTTAATTATACTGGAATTAAAAATAAATATAAATAAATAATTTTGAAATCGAAAGCAAAAAAACCCATTTTCCCCCGCACATTATCTTATGATACATTTTGGCATTTGTTAATGTCATGTATGCCAGGAGCTACTCCAGTACATCCCCTCTGTTCACTGATAACAGTGGCAATTGCCCTTTTGAGCCAGCATTAGTCTTAACAAGTAGTGTTCTGTAGTTTGTGATCAGTTGAATAAATAAATAATAAATAAATAAATATGTGGTCAGTTGAATCTCTTACATACTTATTAGACTATTCTTTTGTTTTCTTGCTTATTTTTTTCATTTTAATTGAAATTGTGCTAAAATCAGAAAATTTGGAGCAAATGGTCATATGTACATATATGCTGTCCTCCCATCCAAGAGCATATCTATAGTGACTCATTTTGCAAATAACACCTAAATCTTTTTTTAATTAAAAAAATTTTTTTAATTTTTATTTTATTTTTTTAAATTAACATATAATGTATTATTTGTTTCAAGGAAATAACACCTAAATTTTAACGTATTCTGTCAGCATTGCTTAAATCTCTCAGTGGCCCCTAATCTCTCTTTAGCAACAAGGTCCAATTCTCTTTGTAGCCCTCAGTAGCTAAGTGAATGTTGTGCAGAAGCTTCTCTTTACACTGACCTAGTTTTGCTCGGACCTTAACCTTCTTTCTCTGAGGCCAGTAAGGTGTAGGAGGCCTGATCTTGGTCCCTTTCTTTCTGACATCCAGAACATAGAAGACAGTTTTCTGGAAATCAGTTGCTTCCATTTGGTAAAGTCTGTATCACTCCATCCACTCCTGCTCACCCATTTTTGTCCTTCTACCAGCATCTGTAAAACACTTGGGGCTCAAGAGATGTTCGGAAAAGGTAAAAAAGGGGGCGCCTGGGTGGCTCAGTCGGTTAAGCATCTGACTTTGGTTCAGGTCATGATCTTAGGGTCCTGGGATGGAGCTCATCGGGGAGCCTGCATCTCCCTCTCCCTGTTCCACTCCCCCCACTCATGCTCTGTCTCTTTCAATTAAATAAATATTAAATCTTCAAAAAAAACCCCACTGCGGTGATGTTATCACAGGTCTATGCATGTGTCCAAACTCATGGAAATGTATGCATTAAATATGTGCATTTTTATGACTAAGTATACCTTAATGAGGCTGAAAGAAAGAAAACAGAGTTTTTGGTTAAGCTTTGGTGAATTAAGTCGTATGGTAACTCGATCCTTCAAAGAATGGCCCACTTGTTCACTTGGTCATTCTGTGACTTGGCTTTTGGTGACATGGCTCTTGATGAACTGACTTGGAGCCAAATCCGTGACTTCTAATACCAAGCAAATGAGGCAGGGTTTTTATCCGCGGATAGATCCTCTTTAGAACTTCCCCATGGAAACAAGTGCTTTATCATGAGAAGGAAAATTCTGGGATTTTATCCGCACACAATTGTGGGAACAAATCACTCTTGACTTTCCCTTTCCCTGGCCTTTTCTAGTTCCTTTCTCCCTTTTCCTTCCTAATGTAACAGGCTAGATGGGCAGAAGGGGTGGGAAGTGTCAGGGGTCTAGTAAGGGTTGGGGTCTGGGTGGTAATGGGGACGGCCAGGGCAGGGCCTTTGTGTGTAGCACACCCCGCTCCTCCCAATCCCTGATATTTGCTGGGAGACGCAGTTGCTGCAGAAGCTGCAGATGTCTTTCCGCATGCGTTCCCCAGAGTTCCCAGAAGGAAAGTGTATGAGTGCTGCTATGGCAACCATTTTCAACCAGTGGGAAGTAAAGCTGAGACATTTCTGCCTGCTCGGGTTCTGTCAAGGAGGGGAGACAGCTGAGGGAAGGAGAGTACGATCAGTCCTAGCAACTATCTGACCTCAATAATAGGAGCAGTCTGTAGTATTCATACTCCGTTTCTTTCCAGCAGGAGATGAGCTTGCAGGGCTGTGCCGGGATGAAGAAGAACGATAAGCCTCGCCCCTGGTATGTATTGGGGGTCCTTATTTGCCAGTCACTGGGTTCAGGGCTCGGTATCTGTTAGGCCATTTCCTTCTCACAACAGATATTCATATTTTCTTTTTTTTTAAGATTTTATTTATTTATTTGACAGAGAGAGACACAGCGAGAGAGGGAACACAAGCAGGGGAGTGGGAGAGGGAGAAGCAGGCTTCCCGCGGAGCAGGGAGCCCGATGCGGGGCTCGATCCCAGGACCCTGAGATCATGACCTGAGCTGAAGGCAGACGCTTAACGACTGAGCCACCCAGGCGCCCCCAGATGTTAATATTTTCATATTAGATTTCAGAAAACAGAGACGAAGAGCATTAATTTGCCCAAGACTCAAACCCAGAGCTTCTGTGCTTTTTGCTTAGCTATTCCCAGATTCTGAGATAAGGGCCTCTGTTGTATGCTTGATGGTTTCCTTTAAAGATATCTTTTATGGGGGCACCTGACTGGCTCAGTTGATAGAGCAGGCAACTCTTGGTCTCAGGATGATGAGTTCAAGCCCCGCGTCGGGCGAGGAGCCCACTGGAAAAAAAAAGTCTATTAAAAAAAAAAACTTAAGAAAAATAAGGATATCTTTTATGAAGCACAGATGACAGAGAGTATACTATAATGGTTATCAGCGCAGAATCGGGGCAATTTACATAGCCTATGGGATTTAGACAAGTGAGGCAGGGTTTTTTTTTTCAAATTTCCTTGCCTATAAAGCGGGGATAACAGTGATGCCTATTGAATAGGATCTTTATGAGGATGAAATCAAATAGTTCATTGACAGATTAAGAACACCTGGCACATTGTAGCCTTTCTCTTTAAGGTTTACATATTCCTGCCGTTAGTATTAGTAGTAGGAGGAGTATAAATGGTACTCTTTTAAATGGTCTTAATTGGTGAAATGAAAAGACCATGATCTGTATCAGAATCCTGTTTTGTTATTTAGTCCATGAAATCTCCAAGGCTGGGAGCCCTGCCCTTAACCCATGTGCTTTGTATGTGGAGTGGTTGATTTCTCGTGTTGAAACAACTGGTCTCCATCCCAACAAGCTAAGGAAAGTACTTCGCTAAGTGTTCTCTCTCTTCAGGAGGAACTATTGAGCTCCCTGCCTGGAAGCCACCGCACACATCCAGGCCTGCCACACACAGGTTGGGCTGCTGAGCTGGCATAGAGAGGTAAGCACGTGGGAGTGGGAAGGAAGGAGTGTGGAAGGCGGGGTGGGTTCGTGGGAAGAAGACCAACTATGGACTCACAGGCTTGCAAACCACGGATCTGTCACAGACTGGCTTTGTGACTTCAGGCGGGTTGTTTCAGCTGCCTGAGCCTCATCTGAGCAATGGGATCATAATAGGGGTTGACAAGGCTGAAAATAAGAGGAAATGAAGGAACTCATATAGAGTACCCCGAACAAGGCCAGGCTTGCTGTAGGTCTTCAGTAAACATTTGCTACCCCAAACATGATGATTAAGAGACTAACCACAATAGACAGAATAAAAAAGTAGGGGCACTGGAAAGAGCCCACATCTTCCCTGCAGCTGGGGAGATTTTCTCAGTACTCCAGGCACAGGTGTGGCTTGAGCTGTGGCTGGTAGAGTGAGTGCCCAGCCGCCGAGGGCGAGCGAGACTTGTGAGGACACTGGGTGCTGAGCACGTAGGCTCCGGAGCAGAGAGACCGCTGCCGGGGACGGCGACCAGCCTCAGTTCTGCTCACTTGTCCAAATCCCATAAAGCGCATCCGACCAGTTGCTATGAACGTCGTAGCGTTCCAGCAGGGGCCAGACCGCAGCCCTGCCCGCCCCCCGCCGTGTACCCTGTGTACGTGTGCGGTGGAGGGGGCACGCCGCACCTCTGGAATGGGAGCCTGAAACACCCAGCCCCACAGCAAGGGCTTTCCTAAGGGGCAGAGCTCTGAGCTCCTTTGTGTCATGCTTTTGGGGCAAGGACAGCGGGGACCCCTGGAGAGAGGAAGTAGTCTGGCTCCTGGCGTGATCTTTCAGGCAAATACAAAGGAGCCGCTGGGCAGGCGTCATGGAAAGAGGCTGGTTTCTCCGCATCTCACTGGGTGCCCAGCCCGTGCACTGCATTCTCGGAGGAGAGGACCCCCGGTCAACCACGCTCTTACCCGGAGCTGCCTTCCCAGCCCCGTGCCCGTGGCAGAGGCCTTCCTCAGGCACCCCTGCTCACGCCTCCTCGTCGCAGGCAGCGGGGCGCTTAAAGACACATTTTCTCCACTCGGTACTCAGGACTTTTCCACTCCCAGCCCTTCCTCCTCACCGCCCCCCCACCGCGTGTGGGTCCATAAAATGGCAGGAGCCTTCTGTTCAGGGCTTCCTCCCCAGTGAGACCATCCCTCGAGGCTGCGCCAATCCATCTGACCCTTGCTGGAGCTGGTCCATGGAACAGTGGGGGGTGGTCCGCACCTTCTCTGGTTCACCCCCTGGTTATACTATCAAAGGAAGTGATTAGAGGCTTGACTGTTAGTTTTATTTTGACTTCTTGTTTTAATCGACTACTCTGAAACCTGGCGACTCAGCTTTCTGTAGCTCAGCTCAGCTCTTGAGAAAGAGGTGCAGTAAGCAGGATAGTTGATGTGGAAGAAAATCTCAGGGGGCGCTTGACCAATGGGGTACCAGCAAAGCGTGCTGGCAAGTCAGCTGCAAGAGGCAGAGGATCTCATGGGGCAGCAGAAGCCACGGGGCATTCTTGGAGGATGGCAGCGAATTGTTTTTTCCTTTTTTTTTTTTTTTTTTTTAAGATTTAGTTATTTATTAGAGCGCACGAGTGGGAGGGGCAGAGGGACAGGGAGAGAGAATCTCCAGCAGACTCTGTGCTGAGCATGGAGCCCAACGCGGGGCTCCATCTCAAACCCTGAGATCATGACCTGAGCCGAAATCAAGAGTCAGCCACCCAGGCATCCCGCAAATTGTTTATATAAGCTTTTGGGTTCCAAGGTGGACCACTGGTCCTTCTCTTTAGCTCCCAACACCCTGGCTGAAATCGTTGGGTGGGTCAAATTAGAAATCCAACAGCGAGGGACTGTAAGAAAGCCAGGGAAGCAATTCACTCACTACTGTTTCCTGTTCTCTGATGACGGGACCAGAAGTTGTCAGAGACCAGGGAAACTGAGTTGCACCCAATGACTATTCTTAGATCTAAGCCGATCCCTGGTGCCAGTGGACAGTCTGCTGGGCATTGTGTTATTGAGACTCATGCTTCTAATTAAAAAAAAATGTAGAGCTCTTTGAGATTGCTATGTCCAGTGCTCTCAGGAGACCTTAGTAACTTGACAAGTTTGCCTCTGTGATGAAAGAGGGAATCTTGTTCAGCTTCACAAGGGAAAGTGGCTCCGAGTGAGGTGCATCACCGTAGACCCCCTCCTCCAGAGTGCCTTGACAGTAGCCACTTTACCTGAGGAGGAGGAAGAAGGGAGAGATGAGAGGGTAGGATTATCAGAGACCCTCTTCCTCAGCTTTGGGCTCTGACAGATTTGGCCCACACATGATGAGGCAATGAAAAAACTTGTCTGGAGCGCCCTTACAGAAGCTACAGAGACCCCGCACCCAGCCTGGTAGTCTTTGGGGTCTACAGTGAGGGAGTGGGAACGGTGTTTGATGAGGTTGTTCACCAGGCGAAGATTTTTAGGTTTGTTCATGCTGCTCCTGCTCGTTATCGAACCCAATTAAACCACCCAATTAAGCTTCAGAATGAGGTTAGGTCAACTGGTCAGCCGCACAATCTGGATCTTCACTGAGAAATTTCTGGGCACTGAAAAAGTGGCTCCTGCAAATAGAGCAAATTTGACTGACCAAAGTAAAAATGTCAAAATGGCGATCAGGAGCCCTCTTGTGGACTTTCTGGGCAAGAGCTTTTTCCAAAGACAGCTCTGGGCCCAGTCACTCAGTAATGGGTCCTCAAAGAAGGAGATTGATGTGCTCCCCACTAAGGAACTCTGGGCCAGTACCAGGTCATGGGGGACTTGATAGATGGTCCTACTAGGGTCTGCATGGTGATGGCCCTCTGCCTCTCCTGGTGAATCGGGAGATGAATCCAAGAGTCTGAATGTCTTAGTGTCTTCGTCAGCTCAGGACAGAATGAGTGGCCTGCTATTGGCTTTGGTGGATACTGCGCACATGATCGATGGCTGTGAGGTAATCTTAAGACCAGAAATCCCATGGGCGCCTGGGTGGCTCAGTTGGTTAAGCGACTGCCTTCAGCTCAGGTCATGATCCCAGGGTCCTGGGATCGAGTCCCGCATCGGGCTCCCTGCTCTGCGGGGAGCCTGCTTCTCCCTCTCCCACTCCCCCTGCTTGTGTTCCCTCTCTCGCTGTGTCTCTCTCCGTTAAATAAATAAATAAAATCTTAAAAAAAAAAAAAAGACCAGAAATCCCAGTCATGTCACAGATCCAAGCAGATGTCTCAAATCACCTGGTGGAGGTGGTTCAAGAGTCTTCCATACTAAGATATAAATGGTACATACAGGAATGAACAAAACGCAGCCCAGATGAGGTCTCATAACTCCAAGGAAAGATCTCAGGAGTGTCTCTCTGGCTCCCTGGCATATTTCCCAAGGAGGCAGCCCAGTGAGGTCCCAGATAGAGAGGCTTCCTGGACCACAAATGGGCCTGTTCCCTGTCGGCTTCTCCTGGGTAACTACTAACAAGCAGGGACGGGGTTCAGCTGCCATCCACGCTGAGAGAGACCTTTCCCTTCCCGGGTGTGGTAAGGAATGCTCAGTATAACGGGCAGAGCTTTGTGCAGGGTGGCTGGCTGGCTGTCCCGTCCACCTCAACAAAGGGGTTTGCTCTATTTTTGCTGACTGGTGTACTGTGGCTAATGGCCTCGACATTTTTGGGGGGCCACTGGCAAGACTCAGATTGGCATGTAGAGCAAGCCTCCCTCTGGGGACTAGCCATTGGGGTAGAAGTCAGTTCTGCTCCTAATAAGTTTCTTGTTACTCATGTGGATGCTCACCAGAAAGACCCCCAACGGGGGGGGGGGGGACACATCACAAACAGGTGGACTGTGCTCGTCAGCCACACGGGAAGACTCAAGTGTCCTTTACCCCAGAGCAAGCAGATACGCCTCTAGGATCCACAAGAGAATGGCCGCTGGGAATTCAGTGTAGGGAAGGAAAAATTCTTTCTCTACCCTTCAAGGTCTTTTAGCTGGACTAAATTAAATTTCCATGAGACCGAGTAATAGGAAAAAAACAAACAGTGTCATTATGTGGGCACAGAGGCCCAGTAATGAAATTGAGACCTAAAGAAATAAATGACCAAAGCAAGCAGTTTTTATACTTTTTAGACAAAGAGACAATAAACTTGTGAGGAATTGACAGGATAAAGAAAACAGGTGTTTGGGAGCTTTAATTAGTAGGGGATTCTAAGCGGAATTTAGGCTGAGGTAGTAGATTAGGGGGAAAAAAAAACCCCACAAGGTTTGTTTCTCCAGTTTTGTCGGCTTCGAAGTCTCTATCTCTGGTCACAAGGAATTCCCAAGTTAAAAAACTTCTTAGTACAAGGACGGTATTTTTCTCAGGGGAGATTTGTTTCCTGTTTCTTGGGGACAGGACGGTCTGAGTGTCCTTATATTGGCTGTAACTTTTCTTTAAAACTATCAGTATGCCAAAGTGGCACATTTTGGGGTGGCCTGCCCTCGGCCCCGCGTCGGAAACCATCCTAGACGGGGCCACACGCAAGGGGCTGCCACTGCTGTCAGAAGAAAACATGGGGGAAAAGCTCCTCGATGTTGGTTCTGACAGTGATTTCTTGGATGTGACACCAAAAGCACGTGCAACGAAGCGGAAATAAATGAGTGGGACTGCCTCAACCTAAAAAGCTCCTGCACAACAATGGAAACCATCAACAGAATGAAAAGGAGAAAATATTTGCAGGCCATGTATCTGCTAAGAGGTTAATACCTAAAATATATAAGGAACTCCTGTAATTCAACAGGGAGAAAACAAGTAACTGGTTAAAAGATGGGCAAAGGGGCGCCTGGGTGGCTCAGTTGTTAAGCGTCTGCCTTCGGCTCAGGTCATGATCCTGGAGTCCCGGGATCGAGTCCCGCATCGGGCTCCCTGCTCGGCAGGGAGTCTGCTTCTCCCTCTGGCCCTCCCCCCTCTCATGTGCTCTCTCTCATTCTCTCTCTCTCAAATAAATAAATAAAATCTTTAAAAAAAAAAAAGATGGGCAAAGGACCTGGGTGGACAGTTTTCCAGAGAAGTCATGCACATAGCACCACTCCTCATCAGGAAAATGCAAATCAAAAGCACAATGAGATCTCACCTTCTGGGGGAGCAACATTTGCCACCCCAAAATGTGTCTCTTTGGCATGAGGATTAATTTAGGCTGATTATTTTTAAGAAACAGAAGACTCAGGAGGTTTTTCTTTTTACCTTTACCACTGCCTGAAAGAACTTAGATAGAGGGCCTCTTCCCGGAAACGGGCCACCATCCTAGATAATGACAGTACAGTGTGGCCGCAGGTGTGGTCGGGTGACAGGGAGAAACCTAGCAAAGTGTGTGTGTTAAAATTCCTCTCTGCGTCTTGTTGTTCCTTTATGGCCCAGCAAATATCTGTTTACCAAACATTTATTTTTCATCTTCCTATGAATGGCTCTCCTGCCCTTTGAAGGCTCAGACCCCTCCCCGCTTCTCAGTTCAGGATGGCATACATAACTTCATTTTGCCTGTCTTTGGAATGTCTTATGTTTATGGGGATTCCCCACAGGTATATAATTTAATTTGTTTTTCTCCTATGATTCTGTCTTGTGTCATTTTAATTACTCAGCCAACCCGCCAAAAGAACTAAGAGGGGAAGGGGGAAATTTTCCCTTCTCTGACAACCTTACACCTGTTGGGATGGCTACTATCAAAAAGACAGGAGATAACAGGTGCTGGCGAGGATGTGGGGAAAAGGGAAGCCTCATGCAGTGTTGGTGGGAATGTAAATCGGTGCAGCCACTGTGGAAAAACAGTGTGGAAGTTCCTCAACATTAAAAATCGAATTACTATGTGATCTAACAATCCCACTTCTGGGTATATATCTGAAGGAAAGGAAATCAGAATCTTGAAGAGATATTTGCACTCCCATGTTCATTGCAGCATTATTCAAATTATTCAAGTAGCCAAAACATGGGAACAACCTAAGGGTCTATAGATGGATGAACAGATAAAGAAATATATATAAACTGTGGGAGAGATATATATAATGTGAGATATATATATAATGTGAGACATATATATAATGTGAGACATATATATAATGTGAGACATATATATAATGTGAGACATATATATGTATATATATATCTGCTGTCATTTTTGACAACATGGATAAAACCAGAGGGCATTTTGCTAAGTGCAATAAGCCAGACAGAGAAAGCTAAATACTGTATGATCTCATTCATATGTGGAATCAAAAAAAATTTAAGTCAAACTCATAGAAACAGAGAGTTGAATGGTGATTGCCAGGGGCTGGGGCTGGAGGAAATCAGATGTTGGTCAAAAGATAACTTCTGGGGAGCTAATGTTTGGTGTGGTGACCACAGTTAATAATACCGTATTGTGTACTTGACATTTGCTAAGAGAGTCTATCTTTTTCTCTTTTTTTCAAGTTTCAGATATTTATTAATGATTTCGTGTATTTAGAGGGGAACGATTTCCTGGATAAGTGGAAAATTGTGCAGGTGGCTTCTGGAAGACCTTCATTTTAAGCAGCTTTATAGTGAAACGTTTCATTTAGAAGTCTGGACCTTCTTCAGTTTGCTGCAATCTCCGTTCACTGAGTAGAACTTGTATTGATTCTTGGGACCCAGTTTGTTCCCGGGTTGTGGATTGAACGAATACCAGGCGCAAGACACACAGCGCTGCTCCAGTACCTTTGGCTCCACGACATAGGAAGAGGGGCATCAAGCTTGGCTGCTTCTTGGAACGTCTCGGAAGATCTGGCAGAACGTGGTGGCGGCAGAAGCCTAGAGTCTAGAAGGAGGAAACAGATCTGCAAGGAAGAGATTCCGCTAAGAGAACAGATCTTCAGCCTTCTTTCTGCACACAGAAAAGGTAACTGTGAGTTGAGGGATGAGTTAAAATTACCTTAATTGTGGTCATTTCACAATGTGTACGTATATCAAATTGTATTGTGCACTTTAAGTATACACAGTTTCATTTGTCAATTAGAAATAAAGCTGGGAAAAAATTACAAATAAACCATCAAGTAGATCCATTGATGGATGGTTCTTTTGAGTTCAGCTATATCCTTACTGATTTTCTGCCTACTGGATCTGTCAGTTACTAATAGAGGGAGTGTGGAATCCCTCACGTTAACAGTGGGTTATCTGTTTCTCTCTGCATTTTTATCAGTTCTTGCCTCTTGCATTGTGACGCTTCGTTGTAAAGTGCATATATTTCAAAGATTATTGTGTCTTCTCAGAGAATTGACCCCCCCTTATTATGTAATACCCTCGTTATTCCTGGGAAGTTTCCTTGTTCAAATGCTTTTTGTCTGAAATTAATTATCACTACTCCAGCTTTCGTTTGATTAGTGTCCGCGGCTACCCCTCTCCCCGCTCTTTTACTCTTAATATATGTGTGTTTTTATATTCAAATTGGGTTTCTTATAGACAACATATAGTCTGGTCTTGTTTGTCATCTACCCTTACAGTCTCTTTTTTTAATTGGCGTATTTAGACCACTCCCATTTAAAGTGATTGTTGATATAGTTGGATTTGTATCTACCATGTTTGTCAAAATTTTGTATTTGTTGCACTTGTTCTTTGTTTTTTTCTTAATCTTCCTGTTTCTGCCTTCTCTTTTAATTGAGCATTTTTTATTATTCCATTTTCTCTTCTCTCTCAGCGTATCAGTTATATTTCTTTTTAACTTTTTAGTGGTTTCCCTAGACCTAGACTGCACAACATAAATTTACAACTAATCTAGGTCCACCTTCAAACAGCACTGCACCACTGTATGGGCAGTGTGGGTGTAACAGAGAATCCCCAGCTCCCCACTCCCACCCCTTCATAACACTGCTACCGTTTCTTGCACTGACCTACGTACGCACTATGATCACCCGTACATCGTGGCTGTTATTCCTTTGAACAGTCGTCCTTTAGATTAAATAAGAAAAATAAAATACTGTATTTTAATCTTCATTTATTCCTTCTCTGACCTCTCCTTTATTTATGTAGATCCAGATTTCTGACCAATACCATGTTCCTTCTCTCTGAAGAGCATCTTTTAACATTGACTGGTGACAAAAATTCTCTCAGTTCTGTAAGTCTGAGTGTTACGGATTGAATTGTGTCCCCCTGCAAAATTCATCTGTCAAAGCCCTAACTCCCTTTAGAAAGGTCATTGATGTCCCCTGTGGCTATAAGGGTGGGGCCTCCCTGCAATTTGACTGGTGTCCTTGTAGGAAGAGGAAGAGACACCAGGATGTACACGCGCAGAGAGGTAAGGCCATGCGTGAAGATGGCTCTCTCCAAGCCGAGCAGAGAGGCCTCCCAAAAGGCAACACTAAAGCACCGTGATCTTTGACTTTCAGTCTCCCGAAGTGTAAGAAAATCATTTTTTTGTTGTTTAAGTCACCCCGTTTGTGGTATTTTGTTATGGCAGCCCTAGGAAACTACCACACCAAGAAAGTCATTATTTTCCCTTACTTCTGAAGGATGATTTTTCTGGATATAGATTCGGTTGGTGGGTTTTTTCTTTTAACACTTTAAATATTTCATTCTACTCTCTTCTTGCTTGCATGATTTTTAAAGCAAGTCTGATGTAATTCTTACCTTTGTTCCTCTCTAGATAAGGTGTCTTTCTTCTCTGACTTTTTAAAAGATTTTTTCTTTGTCTTTGGCTTTATGCAGTTTGAATATAATATGCCTAGGGGTGTGTGTGTGTGTGTGTGTGTGTGTGTGTATAGATATAGATATAGATATAGATATAGATATGTATATTGGCATTTATCCTGCTCGGTGTTCTCTGAGATTCCTAGATTTGTGGTGTGGTTTCTGTCATTAATTTTAGAAAAATCCCAGGCATCATTATGTCAAATAGTTCCTGTTTCTTTCTTTCTTCTGCTTTTGATAGTCTCATGATATATATGCTATACCTTTTGTAATTGCCCCACAGTTATTAGATATTCTGTTCTAATTTTTATTATTTTTTTTCTCTTTCAGTTCAGTTTGGGAAGTTTCTGGGTTTTTTTGGTTTTTTTTTTTTTTTAAAGATTTTATTTATTTATTTGAGACAGAGAGAATGAGAGAGAGAGAGCACATGAGAGGGGGGAGGGTCAGAGAGAGAAGCAGGCTCCCTGCCGAGCAGGGAGGCCGATGCGATGCGGGACTGGATCCCGGGACTCCAGGATCATGACCTGAGCTGAAAGCAGTCGCTTAACCAACTGAGCCACCCAGGCGTCCGGGAAGTTTCTGTTGACGGATCTTCAAGTGCTCTGATTCTGTCTCTAGCCCTTTCCAGTCATCTGATGGGTCCATCAGATGATGTATACTTGATTTCTGTTACAGTGGTTTCTTTTTCTAGTCTTTCCTTTATATTCTTTCTTAGGGTTTCTATCTCTGTTTACATTACCTGTCTGTTCTTGCATGTTGTCCACTTTTCCCACGAAAGCCCTCAGCATATTAATCATACTTATTTTTAATTTCCCTGTCTGATGATTTCAAAATCTCTGCCATATCTGAATCTGGTTCTGACATCTGCTTTGTCTCTTCAGATTGTTTCTTCTTTCCTTTTATCACGCCATGTAGTTTTTTGTTGTTGTTGTTGGAAGCCAGTCGTGAATTATCAGGTATTAGGAAGTAAATAGGCCTTTAGTATGACGTTTATTTTTATCTAAGAGATAGGCTGTATTTACTGTTTTCTGTCTCTGTAGTATCAGAGGATTCAGTTTCCACTAGTGTCTTTGTTTTTGTCCCCCAGCATCTTTCGTTTCCCCAGCAAACACTTCTTCCATAGAATTTGAGCCTTGCAGTTCTTCTCGGCTGTAATCTGTAATCCACTATTGTTAGCCAGGAGCCCTGTTGATGTTTGGTCCGGTCTGGACTGAGGGCACGCATTCTGTAATCCTGGGATTAGGTCTCAGTCTTTTATTGTACCTGTCCCCCTGGGCTGGGACCTTCTCAGGTGTTTCTCTGTTTTCCCCCCCACCTTATGCGAAGAGAGAAGGCTCAGGGGGCCTGGAGTTTGCTCATTTCCCTTCCCCCGAGTCCAGTAAGGCTTCTCCCTTGCTGGGTAGGCCTTTGTTGTGGAGAATACTTTTGGCTTCTTTCAAAATAGTTCTTCCTTGCCTCTCCCTGGCCCCACAGGAAGCAATTTTGCTCCGCTCGGTTATCAAGAAAAGCTGTTGAGGATTCTAGGGGCAAACACCATGATTGTGGAGGGGGTGGCTACCTTAGGTGGGGCCCCCCAGGAGTTTCAGCTGTCAAGCTAGTCCACAGCTCACTGAAGCTGCCGTTCAAATCCTGGTTCAAGTCCTGGTTGCACTCACCAGCGCTTCCTGTCTCAGGGGCGAGGAGCTGTAGTCCCTGCAACCTGTCATCTCTGTCATCGCTGGTTCCTCTAGGTTTGGGGTGCAGCTGGTCCCATGACCTCAGTACTCTGATGTCTCCACAAAGAGTCATTGAGTTTTAATCTGTTCATATCTTTTCTTGTTGTGAAGGTGGGAGTGAAGACTTGTAACAAGCCCTTTCCGTGTTGGAGTAGAATCTTTCCTTTTAGATTTTAGACATTGTTTCTGTTAGCTCTTTGGACATATTAAAATAGCTGATGAAAGGCTTTATCTAGTCATTCCAATGCCTGTGCTTCCTTGGGACAGTTCTACTGATTGCCCTCCCCTCCATACATGGGCCATCCTTTCTTGATTCTCATGTGCCTCATACAATTTTATTAAAAACTGGACATTTTTGAATATCGTCATGTGGCAACGCTGGGAATGAGATTCCTTTCCTGCCGGCCTTCGTTGTGGCTGCCTGTTGCAGTTCATGTTTATTTAGGACTTCTCTGAATTCCGCAAAGACTCTCTTCGTTATTGTATATAGCCCTTGAAATCTTAGCTCAGTTAGCTCAGTGGTCGGCTAATGGTGGACAGAGATTTCATTGAGTGCCTGGAACAAATAAATCTCGCCCTCGTTTCCGAGAGGCTCAGTGTGTGCATTGCTTTCATCATGCAATCAAACAGTTTACAACTCTGTATTAACCTTCACTAGCCTCAAGGTCAGCCAGAGTTGAGAAGTTACAGGGCCTTCTCACACTTTTCTTGAGCATGTACAGTGCCCTAAGCATGTACTTGGCCTTCTAGATTCCCAGGAATATGTCAGAACTTTGCAAAGCTCCAGTGGACATGTAGTTGCTCAGCCGATTCTTTTCAGTTTTTTGGTTAGTCTGTTATTTCCCTCAAGTGTTATCTATTGCCTTAGGCATTCCCCCCCCCAAAAAAAAAAACCCCACTTTCCCATGAATGTTTTTGGCCAATGCCGTCAAGAAGAGAGCACTAGACGAACTCTTAGTTCAAATAAAGACGAGTCTTTGGAGGAGGGTCTTCCAGTGATCCATTAGGTTAAATAATTAATGTTTGGGGAGGCTGAGGCTTTAAAAGAGGACCACTCTGCTCCCTCCTGTACTGCAAACTTGGGCTGTTGTTTTTCAAGGCTCCCACAGAGCTGTGGAGTGGTAGATGGGACTAGGGTAATTTAAAATACCATAAAGTCTGCTGTTCTTGTTGAGATTCAGCTGTTTTTTCTTGAATAAACACTCCTAGGTTGGGAGCATAAAGTAGGGCAGATGTTTTGGAAACCGTTTTTCCAGTAACTCAAACAGTTAAACATAGAGTTACCATATGACCCAGCGATTCAACGCCTGGGTATATACCCCAAGAGCATGGAAACCATATGTTTACACAAAAATTTTGTGAATATGCTCAAAACCACTGAATTACACACTTTAAAATATGTGAAATATCTCGATATAAGTAAGAATTGAAGTTCTGATACATGGAGGAACCTTGGAAACATGATGCTAAGTGAAAGAAGCCACACAGAGAAGGCCATACATTTTATGATTTCATTTATTAGGAATGTCCGGAATATTGAAGCCCACTGACAGAAAGTATATTAGTGGTTACCGGCGGCTGGGGAATGGGGAACGGTGAGTGACTGCTGATGGGTATGAAGTTTCTTTTAGGGGTGAGGAAAATGTTCTGGAATTAGTGAGGATTGAGGCAAGAATTTGCAAATATATTAGAGACCACTGACTTGTACATTTTAACAGGGTGAACATCATGGTATGTGCATTGTCTCTCAATAGCAATGTTATTTTACAAAAGAAAAAATAATGCTGTGGAGAGTGTAAATCCCTCCATGTATTCAAAAAATACCAATGGACCGGCCACCATTTGATATTTCTAGGGACTAGGGACCAACAATTGAACACAAATTCTTTCCCTTGTAAGCCATATATTCTGGTATTAGACGAAAAGCAATACGGTAGCTTTTGGTAGTAATATCTCTGAATAATATCTTAAGAAGATAAGCACACTCGAGACTATCAAATAATTTGTTTTCCGGCTTCCTAATTGCCCTTCACATATGATCTAGTCTGTTGTTTCTACCCATTAGGGTCCCAAAAGCAACAAGTAAACTTTTCTCAAAACAAACACAATGATGAAGCTTTACTCAGAATTGCCAAAACTTCGAAGGAACCAAGATGTCCTTCAGTAGGCGAATGGATGAATAAGCTGTGGTACATGCAGACAGTGAAATCTTATTTAGCATTAAAAAGAAATGAGCTATCAAACCATGAAAAGACATGGAAGAACCTTAAATGCATTATTACTAAGTGAAAGAAGCCAACTTGAAAAGGCTCCATCCTGTAGGATTCCAACCATAGGATATTCTGGAAAAGACAAAATTATGGAGACGTAAAAAGATCAGTGGTTGCCAAGGGTTGGGGGTCATCCGGGGAGGATGAGTAGGGGGAGCACAGGATTTTTAGGGCAGTGCGACTACTCTGTATGACACCATGATGGTGGCCGCAAGGCAGTATATGGTTGTTCACATCCATAGAATATACAACAGCAAGAGTCCCCTGGTTACTTCTCCAAACTCCTGTGGAGTCTCTCTCCTCCTCACTCCTGACATCCAGCCACATGGCCTCTTCTAGAAAATGTGAAACCCTCCTAACTCAGGATCTTTGCCCAGAACCTTTCATCTGGCTTGTTCATGTTTATCCTTCAGGTTCAGCTTTCATGTCGGTCTCTTGGAGTAGACTTTTTTGACCTCACAGCCTAGATCTGAATCCATTGTATTCTCTCCTTGTACTGTGTCCCTTACATGGACACACTTACCACCATCTGTGTATTTATTCATTTACGGTCTGGGCCCTCAGTTGGGTGGCCAATTTCCTGAGCGCAAGGAGGGCGTCTGCCTTGAGCACTGATGTATTCCCAGCACATAGCCCAGGGTCCAGCTGGGGTAGGTGCTCAGTTGGCCTGTTGACTGCGTGAATAAATGAATGGACTCTGTGAGGTTGATGTTATTAGCTCAGAGTACTTTAGCCATTTACCTGCTGCCACACAGCTAGCAAGTGGACAGAAATGAAGGAGACCTCAGAAGGATAGTTCCTAGGTGACTCTACCAGCTGGGAAAGTATTTGCTAAGAAAGGAGGGGGGGGTGGAGGGGAGGGCATGGAGCGGGCGGGGTAGAAGATTCCAGACCAGTGACTCAGGGAGATGGTCCCAGGTGTCGGGGGTATGGGGTGAGAGTGTGCAAGCTGCGTATTCAGTATTTTACTTTTGTTGAAAAAATATCTTCTGTTTTCATAAAACAGACTGCTGAGACTATCCCTTTCCTGGCTAGGAAGGAAAATAGGAAATACGGTGCTTTTCCTCTAAAAGGGCAGATTTTTTGGTTGCCCGGATGGAAGCAGGTTTCATGGGGATGGAGAACCCGCCGCCCAAGGGCTTTCCAGCCTTCCCCGAAGCAGAGCCGAGGGCTGCGGGGCACAGGACCACTCGCAGGGGGGAAAGTAGGGCTTGGTGACACGGCACCCCCCAAGCTCCATGCTCCCAGAACCCCCACGTCCCAGACGGCCTGCCCTTCACGCCCTCCGGTCTGCCTGTTACTTGGACACCAAGCGCCCCTCCAATCACAGCCCCTCCCATTTCACCCCGCGTCACCCCCACGGGCTTCGCATCCTCCCACCGCCTGGACTAGGCTGCTTGTCATGCTCTCTGCTGGGCAGTGAGAGCCTGTGCTTCCCAGTGAGACTAGTTTAAACGGCCCTGTGGCTGTCTGTGAGCGGCAGGCTGGTTATTCTCCTGAATCAGATCGGGGGAACCTGGCGATCTGGGGGGAGAAGCCGGCGTGGTGTGGAGTAAGGACAGCAGTGGGCATTGTGTTTGCATACATGGCTTTGGTTTCTCTCTGTGGCTTGGATCGTGGGCTGTGTTGTTTCGGCACGTAGTGGTTTTTTTGTCCGTCTGCTTGTTAATATATAGGTTAAAAATAGTCGTTCTGGGAGAAGACCCTTATTTTTCTAGAGCGATTTGACACATTTTTGGTGAGATGCATTAACATTCCCTTTTCAAAGGACTGATGGGAAGGGAAGAATGGGAGCAACTTCATATGCCAAAGAAAGCAAATAAGGTGTAAAGTGACTTTATCAACATTTAAGTCCCCACGTGCCAGTTTTTTGTTTTTGTTTTTAAGAACTTCACTAGGAATGAAACTGACTAAGTCAAAGAATGTTAAAGCTGGGAGGAACTTGCGAAAAGAAACCAGCTTCTCATTATTATATATGTGGAACAGGAGGCCCAGAGAGGGTAAGTGACTTGTCCAAAGTCACGGAGCACTTGAGTGCGGTTGGGGCTGATTTCTAGTCTGGAGCTCAAGTGGGAAGCGGTATCTCTCTGTGAAAGGAAAGTAGTGTGATTTTTAAAGATTTTATTCTATTTTTTGTTAGATGGTTGTTGTAAGAGAAGTTGGGAGAACTTAATGTTTTAATTTACCTGGAGTCCTACCACTTCAAAATGATCATTGTTAGTATTTTTGCTATATTATTTTCCAGACCCCCTCTTAATGTATATGTATCCTGGCAGAAATGCTGTATTTATTAAAATTGGGTCCCACTGTGCATACTGCACTGCAGTGTAACTCGTAACAGATGCTTATCTATTGTATTGAGTGGATGTACCTTCATCAATTTAATCAGTCCCTTAGGATAGACATACAAGCTTTTTCAGATGTTAAGCTCTTATAAAAGATGCTGCATTAAAGATCCCTGTTTGTACATCTTTTGCTGAAGTCGTGTCTACTTATTGATCTGTGTGAATTTTTGTAGGAATGTAGTGCCGTGGTTAGGCTGGGTGCGAACTCGGGCTCCGGAATTTACTGTGTGTCCTTTACACACGTCACAATGCTTCTAGGCTCCAATTTCTTCATCTTTCAAGTGGGATCAATCATACTACTGCTCCGCTGGAGGTGCTGGGAGGATTCAGTGAGATAATACGTGTAAAATCGTTAGTTAGTGCCCAACACACAGCAAGTCCGAAATCTGTATTAGCTGTTGTTACTGCCACAAGAAGATTAGTTCGTTAACATAACCCCCTTCATTTTCTATTACTCTGTAAAAGAGAGTAATCAGAGTTTCTTTTCATAAGGAGGTTTTTAGGTATAAAACTTCAGTAGCTAAATTAATATTTCCTATTTCTCAGTTTCTCCAGAGGATAAATCATAAATTTAAGTGAATCCTGGGCAGTTGAGCTACTCACCGTGTTCTGGTTACGGAGCTTAATGCCAGTCAAAACGGAAAAGCATAGCTTTTCATCGAAGGTTCTTTTTTTTTTTTTAAGATTTCATTTATTTGACAGAAAGAGCATGAGAGAGCACAAACAGGCAGAGGGAGAGGGAGAAGCAGGTTTCCCGCGGAGTGGGGAGCCCGATGCTGGGCTCGATCCCAGGACCCTGGGATCATGACCTGAGCCGAAGGCAGCCGCTTAACGACTGAGCCACCCAGGCGCCCCCTCATCGAAGGTTCTTGAGTAAAACTCAGCTGTTTCGTGATAAATAAAGCCGCCTCGGACTCTTTGTCCTTTGGAAAGTGCACCCCCCGCCACGGGCTCCACACTCAGCAGAGAATCTCAGCGCTGTTGCCTGAGGTTCTCTCTCTCCCTCTGCCTCTCCCCCTGCTCGCCCTCTCTTAAAAAAAAAAAAAAAAGAGAGAGAGAGAGAAACTTAGAAGAATTTATAAATGGAATTAATTAATGACCAAAAATGATGAATGGCTACGTCCAGGATAAAGCTACCCAAGTCGCTGATTAATCGAATTCCCTTGTCCCCTCGAAGGCAGGCTTGCTGACACAGCAGGCTCAGCCTCTCTACCTGCCCTTATTTCTCTTCCGACTCGCTAGTGGAAGAAGGGCCACATCTGCAAGTCCAGTGAGCAGAACCACTGCACTCATCAAGGCAGGGCAGGGCTTGTCTGTGAGCGAACTGGTGTCCCCACGCACTGGAAGGAAAACACTCGGACTCCGTACCGAGAGGACGTGCGGGAACTGCCTCCCCAGGAGAACTGCACAGGCTTAAACACGGTCTTTATTGAAAATCTTACCAGATTCATCAAAGAGCTTTAAAGCAGGGAAGGCTTAGAATGAAGGAGAGCTATTACTTTTAAACATTAACTGCTAACTCATGCATAGGCTATGTGCAGTTGTTCAGAAAGTAGGTATAGAAAAAAGATGGGCTATAATTATCCCTGCCCCCTAGAGCCTCCTAAGGGTCGCGAGAGCTTTGTCTCAAATACCATCACTTGCGAGGGGTTGCGGCAAAGCTGATGCTGACGTTTCAGCAAACGCCTTAGACTCAGGCCCGGAGGTTCAAAGTATATTTTCTAAAATTAACTCCACAAGGTTGAGCCATCCCACCCTGGCTAAATTTCTTTAAAAAGGGGACGATGAGGAGCGCCTGGGTGGCTCAGATGGTTAAGCGTCAGCCTTCAGCTGGGGTCATGATCCCAGAGTCCTAGGATCGAGCCCCACCACCGGCTCCTGGCTCAGCGGGGGGCCTGCTTCTGCTTCTCCCTCTCCCTCTGCCTCTCCCCCTGCTCGTGCTCTCTTCTCTCTGCATATCTGTGTCTCAAATGAATAAATGAAAAAAATCTTTAAAAAAAATAAAAAGGGGACGATGGTAGCGGTGGTTGTGCGGGGAAAAACAGAGTCAGTCGCGTACAGCTGTCGGGCGCGGGGCCCAGGGTTAGAAGCCATTCTCAGCATTCAGGATATTTACACATCCCAGGGTACCTGTAAACAACTCTCCAAGAACCATAAAGCCGGCAATCTGGCCTGGCTCTTATTTGACACTTTTCAGTAGGGAACAAGAATTCAGGAAGATAGTTGGGGTGGAGGGGAATATGGAAACTCCCCCTGGTCCACAACACGGGCCGCGTAACGGGCAAACCCGCGCTGTGGCAGGGCGCCTGCAGCCGCGGGAGCGGAGCCCGGCAGACGCTGCATGCCCCACGGCTGCGTCCCAAGTCAAAGGAGGGGCCCCTTGCGCTGTGAGCGTTCTTGAATACACGAAGTAGCGGGCAGCGGGTTACACTTGCCCCCTGACGCGGGTTTAGTCATAAAAACGTGGAGTACTTGGGACTTTCTCAAGGGGCATCTGGGGTTTCTTGTAGGGTGCATCTGAACACCCAGAGGGCTCCGCTTTCAGCGCGTTCTGGCAAAAACCCAGAGCAAGCAGCCCCCAAGCTAATCGTTTCGTCAGGATCACTAGCCCTGGTGATCCTGGACTCTGGGTGCGAACGGAACCCAACCAGAGTCCCATCCATTAGTTACCGACTTGCCGGAGGGGAGAGTCGTGCTCAGAGCCCACACGGCGAGGGGGATACCGTCGCTCCGGTGCCGGGGCTGCCAGGGGCCCCGCGCCTTCTCCAGCCCCATCTCTGCGGCTCTCGCCCTGGAGGGGCTTAGGGCGACAGCCCCGCACCGACCCGCGTGCAGCGAGGGCAGGCGGTGAGACGTTCTCCCAACTCGTCTCCCAGGGCTCGGGGGAGTGGTGGGAAGTTTCATTCCCCACCCCTTCCCCGCCCCCGGCGGGCTGCCACCACCCACCAAAGCCCCCTCCCCAAGGCGGTGCCCCGCGGGAGTCGGGCGGAGTCGGCTAAGCGGCGAGTTAGAAACACCGCCCCCCCCCCGGCGCGCGCGCACCCCTCTGCCGGCAAACGCTCCGCCCACCTCGTGGCCACGCCCCGGCAAGTCCCGCCCATCACAGCGGTGATACTGGCTCTCAGCGGCCTGACTCGGGCGACACCGGGAGAGCCGCGGGGTCAGAGCCCGGCCTGAGATAACGTCAGCGGACGGCCTTCCACCGGGAGAGGCGAGGTACGGGACGCCGCCGCTGCTCGCAGGTCGCGGCCCTTCCCCGCGCCGTGCCCGCTCTGCCTTTCCGCCCTCCCAGGATCTCAGTGAAGGTAGCAGAAGAGGAGGACCGGGAGGAGGCGGGGTGGGGAGGGCGAGGAGGCCCGGAGCTGGAGCTGTCCTCCTTAGGTTCCGGGGGGGCGGCAGCCCGGGGCCAGGCCGCAGCGCCTCTGCCGCACCCCGTTCAGCCCCCGCAGCTACAGAAGGAAAGCATTTCACACCGCACCGAATACTCCCGCGTGTCCCCGCCCTACGGCGGCTTCTGGAGGTGCGAGCTCTCCAGGGCCTCGGTCGTCTCCGGATCTCTTCCGGAGTCCCCCTGCCCCCCACCTCTTCTTCAGAGCCCAAAGCCACCTAGCGGGCCCAAGGCCACCAGGGCCCCCCCACCCCAGGACTCCGGGGCATCAAGGTAAAAATACGTTCATGCACTGTTTAAGCCAAGTGCGGGAACACTGGCCGGAAGGCTGTTTTGTAAATCACCTCTTAGCGGAGCCGTGCAGGAGGCACTGTGGAGCAAGTACAGGGCCAGGTCCTGCCTGTTTAAATTATGGTAATTTTGAAATCACGAGTTATTTTTGCAATGTTGTCTGATGTTTATGTTAAGTACCGCATTAAAGCATGTATCTGGATTACTGATTTCTTTGGCCCCACATCATATTTTGTGTGGGAGGCAAAAGCCATCCCCTAAAGTAAGCCTCAACCTGAGTATTACAGAAAAGTGTCCTGAGAGGAGCGGCATGAAGGGGATAGAAATTTTAAAACAAGCATGAAAATGCCATCCACGTCTCGGAATAGGGGACATTGGCGGTTTTCTCCTCTCAGAAAGGAGCTTGCAATCAGCAGGGGTGTGAGTGAAGCCACAGTGCATGTCAGCCTGAAAACAGCCGGTGGGCCATTCTAAAACGTGCTTCAGGACTTTTGTCCTGGACATTCTCGTGTCGGGCTTTATTGCTTTTTCCATGATTGGAAAATAAGTTTTGAATCTGGAGGCTTTAAGGGATAGAAAATGGGATCAGTTCCAGATTATGGAAATTGTCCATTACCAGTGGAAACGAGTTCGTAGAGGAAAAAATAGAACAGAACCATTTTTCCTACACCTGTACTGTATTTAATTTTTTTTTTTTGCAATAAAGCTCAACTCCTAACATAGAAATCCTTTGGGGTGGATGGTAGCCCTCCATAAAGGAGTATTTCTGTCTCCCGTGTAGTCGTGCTGGGACTCAATGTGACCTGGAAGTATCTACATTAATGCACTGCAGAGCTGGGTTAGAAGAGAGTTCAACTGTACTCAATTATTTAAAATATTTAACACCAAGCAGAACCTCTGAGCTCAATGCTGGTGCTGGTACAAGGGAGTCATTTGTCCACAGAACACAGGACGGGAGAGCCTCGTGTCTGCTCAGTCATGTTGAAACTGATGGAGGAAGAGAGTTTCAAGTCCAGGTCCTCCTCCTGTCGTTTTTAAGCATTTGGTAAAGCAGTGTAGGGAGTGGAACCCCTAAATTTGTCTAAAAAACAAAGCAAAAAAAACCAAAACCAAAACAAACAATGCATAAACTTCCACTGACCTAAAAAGAGTGAAAATGGGAGTTCTGATATGGAGATTGCAGATACCACACAAGTTCCATGTTAGCAAACTACCAAAGGTGTTAAGTGAATATTCTCTTGAGGATTTTCCACCGCTAAGGATTTCTTCCCTTTTGGCAGTACAATTACGAACAGGTGGGTGTTGTGGACTTTGGTGGGCGGCTGTCAATTCACGGTAGACTTGTACGTGTGTTAATGTGAAGTACTTCTTCATTTTCTCAAGCAGTGTTGACTTATTTGTAGGCCATGGGATCAAACGGTGCTTACTTGAGAAGATAAAGAAGTTGTACCAAAGCGCCGGCAGGGGAAGATCAGGACGACCTTATTTACTAGCTTTGCTGCAGAGCGTGTGTGAACGCACTGTTGGAGACAGGCTGCCCATCTAGTGGTGAGGCAGTGGGGCTGAAAAGCAGCTCGACAAGGCAGCCCACCGACGGCTGGCCACCGAAGGCCACAGCTGGGCTCACCAGTCAGGTGTGGCCAGCACGTGGGGGGCCCAGGCCTCTCTGCTTTCTCAAACAGGCAAAGCAAACTCGGAGGAAAAGAACAGGTCTGGTGACTTGCTTTCACTGGAGTTACACAGTGGTCCCTTAATGGGGTTCTGAAAGGAGAAAGAGCCACAAGAAACAAAAAGGAAAGAAATGTTCTCATCCTTCAAACTCTACAGCATGAACTCCAAGACACTCAATATATGCTTTTCCCTCTCTCTCTTGCAAATATAATAGACCCGTTTTATGAAGCAGTATTGGGAACAGGGACCTACTATTGGCCCAGATGACAGCCCACTGTGGGCTCTGGCTGCTGATGGAGGTTTGACCACCGGTACATTTGAATCTCCCACAGCTGAGCTCTATTACACCGGCCTTCCTTATGGTTATATACTCATGCAGAGGAAGGATCCTAGATCCTGAATCTGAGAGCAAAATCGAGGAGTCAGGCAGGAAGAGGAGGCCCACAGTGTCACAATTTATAGTTTGAAAAGTTCCAGAAGGATTAAACAGGATGTAAATTCTGTTAATTAGGATGCCAAATGCTGAGTGGAAACTGAGGTCAATTGACATGGTTGTTTTGTTTTTAAAATTAATTTTATTGAGGCATAACCAACATATAACAGTTTCAGGTGTACAACATAATGATCTGTACAACATTGCAAAATGATTGTAAGTCTAGTTAACATCTGACATCAGTTACAAATTTTTTTTCTTGTGCTGAGAGCTTTAAGATCTCTCTTAGCAACTTTCAAATATGCAATACAGTATTAACTAGTCATCATGCTGTACATTATATCCCCATGACTTATTTTATAACCAAAGTTTGTACCTTTTGACCCTCTTCACACATATCTCCCACCTCCCCCCACCTCTAGCAAATGCCAATCCATTCTTTATCTATAAACTTGGTTTCTTTTTTTTTTTTTTAAAGATTTATTTGAGAGAGGGGCGCCTGGGTGGCTCAGTCATTAAGCGTCTGCCTTCGGCTCAGGTCATGGTCCTGGGGTCCTGGGATCGAGCCCCGCATCGGGCTCCCTGCTCCACGGGAAGCCTCCTTCTCCCTCTCCCACTCCCCCTGCTTGTGTTCCGTCTCTCACTGTGTCTCTGTCCAATAAATAAATAAGATCTTTAAAAAAAGATTTATTTGAGAGACAAAGCACAAGCATGAACAGGGGGAGGGGCAGAAGGAGAGGGAGAGAGAAGCCTCAAGCGGACTCCCCATTGAGTGCAGAGCCCGATGCAGGGCTCGATCCCAGGAACCTGAGCCGAAATCAAGAGTTGGCCATAACCGGCTGAGCCACCCAGGCACCCCTTGGTTTTTTTAGATTCCATATGTAAGATCATACCATATTTGTCTTTCTCTGTCTGACTTAATTTAGCACAATGCCCTGGAGGTCCATCCATGACAGGCAAGGCTGGGTAGGGAGAGACAGGTAGGGGGCTACATGACTAGGCTCACAGAAATCCCAGATGTGGAGAAATGCTGAGGCGTACAAAACCAGGGATAAGCGTTATTGTTGGGGGTGAGTTAAGATGGCAGAGGAGTAGGGGATCCTAAGTTCATCTGGTCCCTGGAATTCAGCTAGATAGTTATCAAATCATTCTGAACACCTGCAAAAATCAACT
Source organism: Neomonachus schauinslandi (assembly GCF_002201575.2). Taxonomy (NCBI): domain Eukaryota; kingdom Metazoa; phylum Chordata; class Mammalia; order Carnivora; family Phocidae; genus Neomonachus; species Neomonachus schauinslandi. The sequence continues at coordinate 29,683,277 of NC_058419.1, read as the reverse complement.
GGAGATCTGAGAAAAGAAATGCTGCAATTCTACAAATAGACAAGCAACCACTTTTTGGAAGGTAGGAGGTGCTGAGCCCTGAATCTGGGGCAGTATGTCAGAGGATAGGCAGAGGGGAGGGAGCCTACTTAAGGAGACCAGTGCAAAATATTGTAAGCAGTGGAGCACAAAATCAGAGCAGTTAGAAGTCTGCTATGGTTGGGGACGTCCCTGGCTTAAAGGTGCTCAGGTGGTGAAGTGGGGTGGAATCCCAGGTGGAACAGCATGGTCTCAGGATTCCCGGGGTCACAAGAAGAATGGGGGTGCGTGAGTGCAGCAGAGTTCCCAGACATCAGAGCGGGGAAGCTGGCTGCAAACAGCGGGTCTAGGCGGCGGCTTTCTGCTCAGTGTCACCATAAACCGAGAACTGCTGCCCAGTCGCGTGACCGCTGTCTGGGCAGGGGCCCAGCAAAAGGCAGAAGCGCGGAGAGACCCCCCTCCCTCCCCTGGGAGAAATGGTGCAGGTCTGCGCTGCATGAATCTGTAGTTTGGAGACTTTAAACTGGGTCACGTGCCTGAGATAAAAATGCTCGGTCACAGGCTGGGTGAACGGAGTGCAGTCGGAAACCGGGGAGACAAGAGTGATTCTGTGAGGATGCACTGAGGAATGGGGGGTGCGGACCCTCAGCTCCAGGGCTGGAAAGCGGGACGCCGCCATATTCACCCGCCCCTCCCACGGGCGCTGAAAGCCTGCAGACAAACAGCGGCACATAGTGCAATTCGGAGCCGCTTACACTGAGACCCGCCCCTAGCAAGGGGGGGCGCAGGTCCACTCAGGCAAGGACACCTGAGAATCAGCGCAACAGGCCCCTCCCCAGAAGACCGGCAGGAACTTCCGGCTAATACCAAGTTTACCCATCACAGAGACCCGAAAACTTCAGCTCTCGGAAAACAGTATATAGCATTTATGGTTTTTTTCTTATTATTCTTTAGTCTTTCAGTTTTATATTTTTCCTTTTCAGCTATTATTTTTTTAGTTCTTTATTATTTTTAGTTTTTATTTTTTAGTATTTTTAAAATGTACTTTATATATACTTTTATTATATATTTATTTCATTGTATTTTATTTTTGTACATTTATAAGTTTTTCTTTTTTTCTTATTTTGGGATCTAGTTTCTTTTAACAAATAGACCAAAATACACCCAGGATCTATTTTATTATTCTGTTCTGTTTTACTTCTTGTTTGATTTTTTTCTTGTTTTGTTTTGTGTTTTCTTCTGGTTTGTTTTGTTTGTTTTTTTCTGGTGTTGTTCTTATTTTTGTCTTTTCTCTTTCTCCTATTCTTTTCTGGACATAATGACAGGACAGAAAAACTCACCCTAAAAGAAAGAACAGGAGGAAATACTGCCAGGGATTTAATCAATATGGATATAAGTAAGATGTTGGAACTAGAATTGAAAACAACGATTATAAAGGTACCAGCTGGGCTTGAAAACAGCACAGAAGACACTAGAAAATCCCTTACGGTAGAAATAAAAGAACTAAAATCTAATCAGGCTGAAATTAAAAAAGCTATTACTGAGATGCAGTCAAAAAGGGAGGCTCTAACAGCAAGGATAAATGGGGCAGAAGAGAGAGTCAGTGATACAGAAGACAAAATGATGGAAAATGAAGTAGCTGAGAAAAAGAAAAACAACTACTGGATCATGAAGGGAGACTTCAAGAAACCAGTGACAGCATAAAGCAAAATAATATCTGTATATAGGGGACCCAGAGAATGAAGAGGGGGAGGCATAAGGTTTATTTGAACAAATTATAGTTGAGAACTTCCCTAATCTGGAGAATGAAACAGGCATTCAAATCCAGGAGGCACAGAGAAACCCCTTCAAAATCAATAAAAATAGGTCAACACCCCAACATATAATAGTGAAGCTTGCAAATTTCAGAGATAAAGAGAAAATCCTGAAAGCAGCTCGGGACAAGAGGTCCGTAACCTACAAGGGCAGAAACATGAGGCTGGCAGCAGACCTGTCCACAGAGACCTGGCAGGCCAGAAAGAACTTGCTTGATATATTCAAGGTGCTAAATGGGAAAAATATGCAGCCAAGGATACTTTATCCAGCAAGGCTGTCGTTCAAAATAGGAGAGTTTCCAGGACAAACAATAACTAAAGGAATTCATGAACACTAAACCAGCCCCGTAAGATATATTAAAGGGGATCCTTTGAAGAGAGAGCCCAAAAGTAACAAAGACCAGAAAGGAACAGAGACAATCTACAGAAACAGCAACTTTACAGTAATACAATGGCTCTAAATTCATATCTTTCAATAATTACTCTGAATGTAAATGGGCTAAATGCTCCAACCAAAAGATAAAGGGTATCAGACTGGATACAAAACAAGACCCAGGCGCACCTGGGTGGCTCAGTTGTTTAAACACCTGCCTTTGGCTCCATGATCTCTGGGTCCTGGGATTGAGCCCCACATGGGGGGGTCCCCCTGCTCAGTGGGGAGTCTGCTTCTACCTCTCCTTCTGGCCCTTCCCCCTCATCCCACTCTCTGTCAAGTAAGTAAAGTCTCAGAAAATAAGACCCATCAATAAGCGGTCTACAAGAGACTCATTTTAAACCCAAGGACACCTCCAGATTAAAAGTGACGGGGTGAAGAACCATTTACCATGCTAATGGACATCAAAAGAAAGCTGGGGTAGCAATCCTTATATCAGACAAACTAGATTTTAAACCAAAGACTGTAATAAGAGATGCAGGAGGACACTATATCATAATAAAAGGGTCTATCCAGGGGTGCCTGGGTGGCTCAGTCGTTAAGCGTCTGCCTTCAGCTCAGGTCATGGTCTCAGGGTCCTGGGATCGAGCCCCGCATCGGACTCCCTACTCGGCGGGAAGCCTGCTTCTCCCTCTCCCACTCCCCCTGCTTGTGTTCCCTCTCTCACTGTGTCTCTCTTTGTCAAATAAATAAAATCTTAAAAAAAAAAAAGGGTCTATCCAACAAGATCTAACAATTGTAAATATTTATGCCCCTAACTTGGGAGCAATCAAATATATAAACTAATTAATAACAAAATTAAAGAAACACACTGATAATAATACAATAATAGTGGGGGACTTTAACACTCCACTCACAGCAATGGATAGATCATCTAAGCAGAAGATCAACAAGGAAACAAGGGCTTTGAATGACACACTGGACCAGATGGACTTCACAGATAGATACAGAACATACCAACCTAAAACAACAGAATACTCATTCTTCTCGAGTGCACATGGAACATTCTCCAGAATAGATCACATACTGGGTCACAAATCAGGTCTCAACCGGTACAAAAAGATTGAGATTATACCATGCATATTTTCAGACCACAATGCTTTAAAACTTGAACTCAATCACAAGAGGAAATTTGGAAGGAACACAAATACATGAAGGTTAAAGAGCATTCTACTAAAGAATGAATGGGTCAACCACCAAATTAAAGAAGAATTTAAAAAATACATACATAAAAAATTCATACAAATGAAGATAAAAACACAACAGTTCAGAACCTTTGGGATGCAGCAAAGGCGGACCTAAGAGGGACGTATATAGCAATACAGGCCTTTCTCAAGAAGCAAGAAAAGGCTCGAATACACAAGCTAACCCTACACCTAAAAGGAGCTGGAAAAAGAACAGCAAATAAAACCTAAATCCAGCAGGAGAAGAGAAATAATAAAGATTAGAGCAGAAATCAATGATATAGAAATAAAAAAACCAACAGAACAGATCAACGAAACTAGAAGCTGATTCTTTGAAAGAATTAACAAGATTGATAAACTCCTAGCCAGACTTATCAAAAAGAAGAGAGGGCTCCTGGGTGGCTCAGTCGTTAAGCATCTGCCTTTGGCTCAGGTCATGATCCCAGGGTGCTGGGATGGAGCCCCGCATCGGGCTCCCTGCGCCGCGGGAAGCCTGCTTCTCCCTCTCCCACTCCCCCTGCTTGTGTTCCCTCTCTCGCTGTCTCCCTCTGTCAAATAAATAAATAAAATCTTTTTTTAAAAAAAGATAAAGGACCCAAATAAAATCATGAATGAAAGAGGAGAGATCACAGTCAACACCTAAGAAAAACCAACAAATATAAGACACTATTATCAGCAATTTTATGCCAACAAATTAGGCAATCTGGAAGAAATGGATGCATTCCTAGAAACATATAAACTACCAAACTGAAACAGGAATAAAAAACCTGAACACACCCATAACCAGCAAAGAAATTGAATCAGTAATCAAAAATCTCCTAACAAACAAGAGTCTAGGGCCAGATGGCCTCCCAGTGGAATTCTTTTTTTTTTAAAGATTTTATTTATTTATTTGACAGAGAAAGAGAGAGCAAGAGCAGGAACACAAGCAGGGGGAGTGGGAGAGGGAGAAGCAGGCCCCCCGCGGAGCAGGGAGCCCGACGCGGGGCTCGATCCCAGGACCCTGGGATCATGACCCGAGCCGAAGGCAGACGCTTAATGACTGAGCCACTCAGGCGCCCCCTCCCAGTGGAATTCTGCCAAACATTTAAAGAAGAATTAATACTGGGGTGTCTAGGTGGCTCAGTCGGTCAAATGTCTGCCTTCGGCTCAGGTAATGATCCCAGGGGCCTGGGACTGAGCCCCACATTGGGCTCCCTGCTCAGCAGGGAGTCTGCTTCTCCCTCTCCCTCTACTCCTCCCCCCTGCTCAAGCACTCGCTCTCTCAAATAAATAAAATCCTAAAAAAGAAGAAGAATTAATACCTATTCTTCTGAAACTGTTTCAAAAAACAGAAATGGGAGGCAGCTGGGTGGCTCAGTCAGTTAAGCATCTGCCTTCAGCTCAGGTCATGATCTCAGGATCCTAGGATCGAGCCCCACATTGGGCTCTCTGCTCAGTGGGGAGTCTGCTTCTCCCTCTCCCTCTGCCTGCCACTCGCCCTGCTTATGCTCTCTCTCTCACTCTCAAATAAATAAAGTATTTTTAAAAAATAGAAATGGAAGGAAAACTTCCAAACTCATTCTATGAGGCCAGCATTACCTTGATCCCAAAACGAGACAAAGACCCCACCAAAAAGAATTACAGACGAATATCCCTGATGAACATGGATGCAAAAATTCTCACCAAGATACTAGCTAATAGGATCCAACAGTACATTAAAAGGATTATTCACTATGACCAAGTGCAATTTATTCCTGGGCTGCAAGGGTGGTTCAACATCCGTAAACCAATCAATGTGATGTACCACATTAATAAAATAAAGGACGAGAACCATATGATCCGCTCAATAGAAGCAGAAAAAGCATCTGACAAAATACATCCTTTCTTGACAAAAACTCTCTGCAGTGTAGGGATAGAGGGTACATACCTCAATATAATAAAAGCCATATATGAAAAACCCACAGTGAATAACATCCTCAATGGGGAAAATCTAAGAGCTTTTCCCCTCAGGTCAGGAACACAGCAGGGATGTCCACTCTCACCACTGCTATTCAACATAATACTGGAAGTCCTAGCCTCAGCAATCAGACAACAAAAAGAAATAAAAGGCATCCGAATCGGCAAAGAAGAAGTCAAACTCTCACTCTTTGCAGATGATATGATACTTTATGTGGAAAACCCAAAAGACTCCACCCCAAAACTGCTAAAACTCACACAGGAATTCAGTAAAGTGGCGGGATATAAAATCAATGCACAGAAATCCGCTGCATTTCTATATACCAATCATGAAGCAGCAGAAAGAGAAATCAAGGAATCGATCCCATCTACAATTGCACCAAAATCACAAGATACCTAGGAATAAACCTAACCAAAGAGGTAAAGGATCTGTATTCTGAAAAATACAGAACACTTATGAAAGAAATTGAGGAAGACACAAAGAAATGGAAAAACATTCCATGCTCATGGATTGGTAGAACAAATATTGTTAAAATGTCTATACTATCCAGAGCAATCTACACATTCAATGCAATCCCTATCAAAATACCATTGATATTTTCCACAGAGCTGGAACAAATAATCCTAAAATTTGTATGGAACCAGAAAAGACTCCGAATAGCCAGAGGAATGTTGAAAAAGAAAACCAAAGCTGGAGGCATCACAATTCCAACTTCAAGCTCTATTACAAAGCTGTCATCATCAAGACAGTATGGTACTGGCACAAAAACAGACCATAGATCAGTGGAACAGAATAGAGAGCCCAGGGGCGCCTGGGTGGCTCAGTCGGTTAAGCGGCTGCCTTCAGCTCAGGTCATGATCCCGGGGTCCTGGGATCGAGTCCCGCGTCGGGCTCCCTGCTCGGCGGGAGGCCTGCTTCTCCCTCTCCCACTCCCTCTGCCTCTCCCCCTGCTCATGCTCTCTCTCTCTCTGTATCTGTGTCTCAAATGAATAAATTAAAAAAAAAAATCTTAAAAAAAAAAAAAAAGAATAGAGAGCCCAGAAATGGACCCTCAACCCTATGGTCAACTAATCTTCGACAAAGCAGGAAAGAATGTCCAATAGAAAAAAGACAGTCTCTTCAACGAATGGTGTTGGGAAAATTGGACAGCCACATGCAGAAGAATGAAACTGGACCATTTTCTTACACCACACACAAAAATAGACTCAAAATGGATGAAAGACCTAAATGTGAGACAGGAATCCATCAAAATCCTAGAGGAGAACACAGGCAACAACCTCTGTGACCTCGGCCATAGCAACTTCTTGCTAGACGCGTCTTCAAAGGCAAGGGAAACAAAAGCAAAATTAACTACTGGGACTTCATCAAGATAAAAAAATTCTGCAGAGCAAAGAAACAGTTGACAAAACTAAAAGGCAACCTACAGAATGGGAGAAGATATTTACAAATGTCTTATCAGATAAAGGGCTAGTATCCAAAATCTATAAAGAACTTATCAAACTCAACACCCAAAAACCAATCCAGTCAAAAAATGAAGACATTTCTCCAAAAAAGACATACAAATGGCCAACAGATACATGAAAAAATGGTCGACATCACTCAGCATCAGGGAAATACAAATCAAAACCACAATGAGATACCACCTCACACTGGTCAGAATGGCTAAAAATAACAACTCATGAAACAACAGATGTTGGCGAGAATGTGGAGAAAGGGGAACGCTCCTACACTGTTGGTGGGAACGCAAACTGGTGCAGCCACTCTGGAAAACAGTATGAAGGCTCCTCACAAAGTTAAAAATAGAACTGCCTTACGATCCGGCAATTGCACTACTGGGTATTTACCCCAAAGATACAAATGCAGGGATCCAAAGGGGCACCTGCATCCCAATGTTTATAGCAGCAATGTCCACAATAGCCCAGATGTCCACTGACAGATGAATGGAGAAAGAAGATGTGGGAGATATGTGTGTATGTGTGTGTGTGTGTGTGTGTGTGTGTGTGTGTATACACAATGGACTATGACTCAACCATCAAGAAGAATGAAATCTTGCCATTTGCAATGACATGGATGGAACTAGAGGGTATTATGCTAAGTGAAATAGTCAATCAGAGAAAGACAAATACTGTATGATTTCACTTGTATGTGTAATTTAAGAAACGAAACAGATGAAAATAGGGGAAGGGAAGGAAAAATAAAATAAGACAGAGAGGGAGACAAACCACAAGAGACTCTTAACTATAGAGAACAAACTGAGGGTTGCCGGAGGGGAGATGGGGGGGAAATGGGGTAACTGGGTGATGGGCATTAAGGAGGGCACTTGACGTAATGAACACTGGGTGTTATATGTGATAAATCACTCATTCTACCTCTGAAACTATTAGTATACTATATGTTAATTAAGTTGAATTTAAATAAAAAAACAGAGATAAGGGAACATAAGGAGACCACCTTGTTTGTCTTAAATGTTATAGACGGGATATTTTCATGATAGTTACAAATCGACCACTGAAAGTTACCAAACTTCAATGGAGAAGTCACCATGGTGCTGCTAGTGGTGACTTAGCACAGATTTCAGTCCCCTGGTCAGTTTCCTATACAAGACCAACCATAAAAGCCCTCAGTGGCAACCCTGTCAGGACCCCTCTCACTCTAGTTTTTTTTTTTCTTTCCTTTCTGTTCTCACCTTCACTTAATAAACTTTCACTTCACTTCACCCTTTTGTGTCCGCGAGATTCATTCTTCGACTCCGTAAGACAAGAACCCTGCAACCCTGCAACAGCTGCAAATGGCAAGATTTCACTCTTTTTTACCACTGAATTGAGGGGGGAAAATCTGTGTCCAAAGATGGCTGACCAAGCCAGCAAGGGAGTCCCAGTCCCAGTCCCTGCCCCGGGGCTCTTCCGGGTCCTTCTCCCTGCCCGCTTCGCGCACGCGCCAAAAGTGCCCAGTATGCGGAAGTAGACGTGTATAAATTGCCCCCTTTGTTTGTGCTCGGGACTCAGGCCTTTGGAGACCACTCTCCTCTGAGCCCGCCAGCGTTAAATAAACCCCCTATCCTCCAAGATCTCCGGGTGCTGCTTGGTTCTTCCGTCGGCCGATCCAGTCCAGGTTCTGTAACATTTGGTTCCCACACCGGGAAACCCAACCACGCTGGCCCATTGTTGCCACCGGTTTGGGAGCAATGGCGGGGCGGTGACGGAACGAGGGATCGTAATGGAGAAGACGTGCCCCGGCCTAATATTTGGCAGTCTCCCGCCCCGGTCACTTCGGACCGGCCCCGCTCTGCGGTTCCTGCCGGACTCAAGGAGACTCGGCAGGTGAGGACCCGGTCCCGACAACAGATCACGGTAAGGCCTGGGGCCCCAGACCCAGACAGACCCACCTGTCGGGGTGGAAGGGGAGCCTGATTATCTCCCGGAGACCTCTTAGAGGTCTCACAGGTAGGGATGCCCAGGGAGGGAATGTAATAACCTCTGGAGTGTGAATGTGTGAGTAAGTGTGCAGTCCAACCTGGCTTGCTCAAGCAGACTGATTCTGTGACTCCACGGGCGGGCACCCTTAGGGTCCCCAGAAGCCTACAGAGTCTGAATGGGCCTGTCTGTGATTCCGTGGTGAATGGCATACAGTCTATGGCGGCATCAGAATAGTTTCTGATCATAAGTCACAACGCTGAGACTGCTACGGCTAAGCCTCACCTAAGCTCTTTTGAGACATGGCCAGAGAGGCATGTGATTGGTCTCCTCATCTCAGGAGGCAACCCCCCCTTGTCTGTCTCTGTGCCACCGCACACGGGGACATCACCATGGGGTCAGGGAAGAGTAAACCTACGGTTCTAGAGACCATGATCAAAAATTTCCAGATGGGGTTCTTGGGAGACTATGGAGTCAGGATGAATCCCAGCACACTGAGAGCCCTATGTGAATTGGAATGGCCCACCTTTGATGTCAGGTGGCCTTCAGAAAGGACACTAGATGTCCCAACGATCCGTCGAGTGTGGCGAGTCGTAACAGGAGAACCAGGACACCCCGACCAGTTCCTGTACATTGACTCTTGGCTAGGAATGCCCAGACCCTTCCTCCTTGGGTCCAATTCACTTGCATTAGGCAGGGACAGGCCAGGATCTTAGTCGCCTCATCTAAGCGGCCCAAAGAAGACTGACAGAAGCCCCAGCCTCTGCAGATTCTAGCTGGAGATCCCGAAGATGAACCGATCCTGCCTCCACCGTACGAACCCCAAAGTTCTGCACCCCCAGTTCCAGACACTCCACTGCCATCAGTCTCCCCGCCACCCCCAGGCCCAGAAGATCCACTCTCTCCTGGACCAGCAGCCAGGCTGCGCCCCAGGCCGGGTGCAAGCGCCCTCCAAATGCTGGTTACAAGAGACTCGGGAACCTGAGAGGCGCGATGAAGACAGGACAGTCCAACCCAGCTGTTCCATGATGTATTATCAACCTTTCTCCACCACCGACCTCCTCAGCTGGAAACACAACACTCCTTCCTACTCTGAGAAACCACAGGCTATGGTAGACCTCATGGAATCCCTCTTCCAGACTCATCGGCCAACCTGGGAAGACGGCCAACAGTTACTCTGCACCCTGTTTAACAGAGAGGATAGGGGGAGAATGATGAAAGGTGCACGGCAGTACCAGGAAGAGCACGCACCAGCGGGAGTCATCGATCCTGCTGCCTGGGCTAACACAGCCACACCCGAGGAGCGCCCAGCATGGGACTTCACCACGGATGAGGGACAGGCCCACATTCACTGATACCAGGAGGCCCTCCTCCGGGGAGTCCGGGCAGGAGCTAAGAAACCCATGAACGTGACTAAGGTATCCTCGGTCACTCAACAACCAGGGAGTCCCCCGGGGACTACTACGAAAGATTATGTGAAGACTACAGGATATATATTCCATTTGATCCCGAAGCACAGGAAAGCCAACAGATGGTAAACACCTCCTTCGTGGCTCAGGCCACCCAGACATCAGAAGAAAAGTTCAGAAACTAGAGGGTTTCGCCGGGATGAACATCACCCAGCTAATAAGAGATTGCCAATAAGGTCTACATGAACAGGGAAATCACAGCTGAAAGGGAAGCCAACAAAAAGATGAAAAAGAAAGTCAGCCTCCTCACCGCCGCCCTGAAAGAAAAGGATGACACAAAGGAGGGGAGATCCCGACCACCGAAAGGGGGGATACCCAGAACCCCCTTGGCAAGGGATCAATGTGCCTACTGTTAAGGAGAAAGGGCATTGGAAAAATGAATGTCCCAACCGGGAAAAGGCTCAGAAGCCCAGCCATTACAAGGAAGAACCCCGAGAGAAGGACCTCATAGGCCTTACGGGAATAGACTCAGACTGAGGGGGACTGGGCTCTTTCCTCCTTGGCCCCCATGAGCCCACGGTCAGAATGAAAGCAGGGGGCCAACCAGTGACTTTTATGGTTGATACTGGGGCCGAGCACTTTGTTGTCACCTCCCCAGTGGCCCCTTTCAGCAAAAGGACTGCGAACATCCTTGGGGCCACCGGGACGCAGGTGATACAACAGCCCTTTTGCCAGGCTCGCCAGTGCGAACTCAGGGGCCACAAGGTCTGACATGAATTCCTTTACCTGCCCGGTTGCCCCATCCCCCTCCTGGGCCGAGACATACTCTCCAAGCTTCGGGCTCAGATAACCTTTGAGCCCACGGGACATACTAGCCTCTGATTGAACCCAAGGCAAGACGGGGTCTCTGGTACTAGCAATTACCACACGGGGGGAAGAAGAATGGAGGCTATTCTGTGCCCAGGCCCAACCGAGCAGTGCGCCGGAGTTCAGACTTGCCTTCCCTTCAGTATGGGCTGAAGACAACCCGCCTGGACTGGCCCAGAAATAGGCCCCTATCATTGTTGAACTGATCCCAGGAGCCCAACCTCAGAGGCAAAGGCAATACCCCCTCCCACAAGAAACTAAGATTGGCATCCAAGAACATCTGGCCAAACTCAAAGAAGCAGGTGTTCTAGTCGAGTGCCAGTCGGCCTGGAATACCCCACTCCTGCCAGTCAAGAAGCCAGGAGCGGAATACCGACCAGTTCAAGACCTGCGGGCCATCAACAAGGTGACCATCTCTCTGCACTCAGTGGTCCCGAATCCATATACCCTCCTCAGCCAAATCCCAGGGTCGGCCAGATGGTTCACTTGCCTAGATTTGAAGGATGCCTTTTTCTGCCTCTGCTTAGCTCCCTAGAGCCAGCCACTGTTTGCCTTTGAATGGTCTGAACCTGATACAGGGTGCCAGATGCAACTGATTTGGACGCGCCTCCCGCAGGGGTTTAAAAACTCACCAACCCTCTTTGGGGAAGCACTGGCCGCGGATCTCGCCAGCTTCCCAAGAGAGGCCACACGATGCATTCTCCTCCGGTATGTGGATGACCTCCTCCTCGCCAGTGACACACAAGACGACTGCACAAAAGGCATCAAGGCCCTCCTACAGCTCCTGTCAGACTCGGGATACCGAGTCTCATAGAAGAAGGCACACTCTACCAACAATAGGTCCGATACCTTGGTTTCCTCCTCACCCAAGGGAAGAGAGAACTAGGGCCGGAGAGAAAGAAAGTCATCATCTCCCTGCCACAGACCCAGACAAAGAGGGGCCTATGAGAATTCCTGGGGGCTGGAGGATTCTGCCGCATCTGGATCCCTGGGTTCTCGGCAATAGCAAGACCCCTCTACGATCTCTTAGGGGGACCAGATTGAGAACCTCCTGCCTGGACTGAGGAAGCAGAAGCTGCCTTTGCAGAGATAAAGCCCGCCCTGGGGCAGGCTCCATTTCTACCAGATGTAGAAAAACCCTTCAATCTCTGTGTATGAAAAGGAAAAAATAGCTCTCAGGGTACTCATCCAGACTGTTGGACCCTGGCAACGGCCAGTTGCTTACCTGTCGAAGAAGCTGGACCCCGTAGCAGTGGGATGGCCGCCGTGCCTCAGGGTGCTGGCAGCCACAGTCCTACTCATCAAGGAGGCGGACAAACTCACCCTGGGGCAAGAACTTAACGTCAAGGTCCCCCACGAACGCACAGGGACACCGCTTCCTTTCTAACTCTTGAGTAGCACAATACCAAGGGCTCCTCTATGAAAACCCGCAGGTCACCCTCGAAACAGTAAAGACATTAAACCCAGCAACCTTTCTCCCCATGGAAGAGGGGGAACCAGACCATGACAGCTCCGAGGTGACTGATGACGTCTACGCGAGCCGTCCAGATCTGCGGGCTCAAGCCATAAAGAGTCCAGAGCTCACGCTGTTCAGCGGTGGCAGCAGTTACCTACAAGAGGGTGCCCGGAAAGCGGGTTATGCAGTAACCACAACCACTGAAGTCCTAGAAGCTAAGGCATTACCAGCTGGATGGTCAGCTCAACAGGCTGAACTATATGCCTTAGTCCGAGCCCTCACCCTCAGTGAAGGCAAGCGAGTCAACATCTATACAGACTCTCGGTACGTCTTTGCTACTGTGCGCATACATGGGGCCATCTACAAGGAAAGGGGCCTCCTAACCACTGCAGGAAAAGCTATCAAGAACAAGGAGGAGATACTGAGACTCCTCAAAGCCGTCTGGCTTCCAAAGGAAGTAGCAATCCTGCACTGTTAAGGGACACCAGAAAGGAGATGACAACCCCATAGCGCAGGGAAATCATCTGGCAGATGAGGCAGCCAAGACCACAGCCAGTGAGGACATGGACAGAGCCCCTTCCCTCACCATGGCCCTGACACCCTCGGAAGAAGTCCCTCCACCCAGTTACACTAAAAAGGAAAAGGAATGGGCCATGGCTGAGGGAGCCAGCCTGCCTGAAAGGGGACGGTGGATGATGCCAGACGGGCGCGTCTTCATTCCAACAGCAACTGGAGGGCATCTAATCAAGGAGCACCACCGACTCACTCATCTGGGGAAAACTGCATTAGAGCCCTTCTCAGGAAGCACTACTGCGTCAGTCAGCTGCCGGCACTGTGCCGAGCGAGTGAACGGTGCACAACATGTGCTAAAAATAATGCTCGGTCTGCACCACGGCCCCCCCACAGGTGTCCAGAGGATGGGAGCAGCCCCCTTCGAAGATCTAGAGGTAGACTTCCCAGATGTGCAGCCGAGCGGGGGGTTCAGATCTCTCCTAGTAACAGTACGCACATTCTCTGGGTGGGTCGAAGCCTTCCCGACCAGGACGGAGCAAAGCCGGGAAGTGGCTAAAGTCCTCTTGTGGGAGATCGTGCCCCAGTTCGGCCTGCCCTTAACAATCCATGGTGACAACGGACCCGCATTTGTGGCGGACATTGTACAGGTCTTGACCAAATCTCTCAACATCACCCGGAGACTCCACACCGCTTACCGGCCCCAAAGTTCAGGGAAAGTAGAGCGAATGAATCGCACCCTCAAGGGAACCTTAGCAAAATTTTGTCGGGAGACTAACCTCCCGTGGCCAGATCTGCTACCCCCAGCTCTCCTGCGTGCTCGCTACACGCCCAGGACATCAAGTTTCTCCCCATTCGAATTAATATATGGACGGCCTCCCCCGTGCTTGGGAAGCCTTCCAGGAAACTTGCGTCAGGCTGGAGAGAATAAAATAAAGGAGCAGCTTCAGGCCCTGGGGGCCACCCTAAATGAATTACAAAAGTACACCACTGAGCAGAGCCCTATCTCCTTCGGGTCTCAGGTACACTCCTTCCAGACAGGGGACTCAGTTTGGGTCAAAGATTGGAAGAAAAACCCCCTCAAACCGCAGTGGACAGGGCCCCACACTGTTGTTCTAACCGGCCCTACTGCCCTCAAGGTCTCAGGTGTCACCCCATGGGTCCACCACTCCAGAGAGAAGAAAGCTCATCATTCGGACGAGAAGCTGTGCCAATGGAGAGTCCAGCCAAACCCCACAGACCTGCTCCGGCTTCACCTTAGACGAGACCCCACTGACTGATGGACACCTCCTCGTTGTGGTCCCTAGCCCTCAACGGCGTGATATCCCTCATCCCAGGAGTCGGACTCTATACTGTTGCCTCTTCTGACTGGACTTTCCCCCAGAGGCTTGCCATTGTTGTTTTTTATTGGGTCACCTCACGATGTATTACTACACTCACTTGCTCACAGGTTTCCTCTCCCTCACTCTCCAGGCCACAGGGATACTAGGGAGCACCAACTACCCGCCATGTACATGCCAGCATTACCACAAGCCCCCTTGGGCAAATAACCTCGATGTGTGTGCTAAACGCCACCTGACCCTCTGCCAACACGAGGGTCTGTTCTACGTGCCCGGTCGCCCGACAGACTGATGTCCCAACTGCTATGCGGCCCTGCCCCCTGGGGGCCCCCCAGCCCCTCCACAGACTTTCCCCACTCCTGTCCGGAAGGCCCCTGCCCGAGCTCCCACTCGAGAACAGACACCACCAACCCCAAGGTCTCCCTGTCCTTGTACCTCAGTGTACCCTAGCATGCCGGGACAGTGTTCTGACTCGAGGTAAGTTACTCTTTGTCACAACAGGGGAGAGACACTCATGACAGGAAAAATTAGGCCCAGACTACACTGGGGATACAGGGATCCGAGATGTTCTGAGGAAAAGGGCCTAACCTGCTGGAAACCTGACCTTTATCAACCCCTGCTGAGGCTTCCTCCCCACTGGGGACCTCTCACTCTAGACCCTCAAATAAATGGTATATTAGAAGGGGTCCACCATTTACTCAACATAACCAACCCTCGGTTGGCTGCAGATTGCTGGCTCTGCCTGCGAACCGGGCCCAGCTCAGCGTAGAGCGAGCCCACTGAGTTTCCTCAACCTCATCAAGCCCACAGGTGACCCTCCCAAACCCGCAGAAATAGACCCAAAATATTGTTGTCCTACCCGGCCCCTGACTGTCCATAATACTGGGGAAACACATTCAGTAGGAAGCCTATCTGCCACCCAATGTCTCTAAACCTATAGCTGCCTTTCGCTTGATGGGTGCATGTCTGCCACACCATGGTGCCCTCCAGAACCTGGCACCCTTTTCATGTGCGGAAAGTATATTTATCGATGCTTGCCAGCTAACTGGGTGGGGACATGTGCATTGGTGCTTCTTACTCCTCAGGTAGACATAATCCCCAATAATCAATCCCTTCCCATTCCCTTGTTGGCATATACAGGGCCCAAAAGGGCCGTCCAATTCATCCGACTGTTGATTGGATTCGGCATAACAACGGCTGTGGGCACTGGAATAGGAGGAATCACCTCATCCTCCAATTACTACCAGAAACTGTCAGAAAATCTCGCAGAAGATACGCAACAGGTGGCCAAGTCTCTAATGACTATACAAGATCAGATAGACTCCCTCGCAGCAGTGGGACTACAGAATCGGAGGGGCTTGGACCTGCTCACTGCTGCAAAGGGGGGACTTTGTCTCTTCCTAAATGAGGAATGTTGTTTTTATATGAACCAATCAGGGTTGGTCAGAGACATGATCCAACAACTACAAGATCGGGTTGCACACAGGAGAGAAGAATTAGCAAATTCTTGGGGCAACTGGTTTAATATCTGGAGCTGGGCTACATGGCTCCTTCCCCTAGCCGGTCCTCTCCTCATGATCCTATTGGCATTCCTGTTCGGTCCACGTATTATTAATCTCATCACCTGATTCATCAGCTCTCAGAATCATTTAAATTACAACTACTGGTAACCCAATACAGACCTCTAGACTGGCAAGAACCCTAATAATAATCGATGCCCATTCAAGTAAGAAAAGGCATCAAAAGGGGGAATGAAGGGCAAAAATCTGTGGCCACAAGCCACAAGCCTCCTTAGCCTCCTTACCAGACTACCTTTTTAACTCTCAAGAGGCTTCGGAGGATGTATGACCCTTTAGTCATCCTTGAAGGAAACCTTCTGTCTAAAAATCCAATATGCGCTTATTGATAAGCTACTTCAGACTGAAGATGGGCTTTTTAAAGAGGGGGCTGTTTCCCTCAGAATGACTTTAAAAAGCACCTGCTTTTTACCATGCTCAGCTCCCCCCACCACCAGGGTGACACTGTCTCTAATGGTCTACTGTCAGGACAATAACATTTCTTTATGCTGTTACCAAGCAAAGCATAACAGCAAGGACACAGTGCAATTCACTAGCTAGTCTTGCATCCAAGACCTGGAAAATAATTAAGCAACAATAAAAGTGAGGGACGCCTGGGTGGCTCATATGGTTAAACGCCCAAGTCTTGGTTTTGGCTCAAGTTGTGATCTCAGGGTTGTGAGATCAAGCCCCGTGTCATGCTCCGTGCTCAGCACGGAGTCAGCTCGAGACTCTCTCTCCCTCTGCCCCTCCCTCCCCCTGGCACATGCACTCCCTCTCTTTCTCTCAAATAAATAAATAAATCTTAAAAAAAAAAGAACATTAAAAGTGGGAGAATAAAAGCAAAGCAATAAGCCTAGACCAGAGCTTGGCACATAGTTCATGCTCACTAAGGGTGAGCTGAATGGAAGGAGTGCAGTATTAACATTCCCAAGATATTTTAGCAATAATGAAAAAGCTTCTCCCATTGTGGTTTAAAATCTCAATAGTATACAGATTGGTATGCTGTGTTTTCCTATTAAGACATTTAACTTTTCAATATACTAAACAAATCCCTCTTTTCTAATTGGTTTAAGAATAGGAGGGCCAAGTGTTAGAGACATCAGAAAGTTTTAATTCTCAGAAATATGTCCCCCGTTGCCATGCGTCACATTGCCATCATAACCTTAGATGGACCCCATAATGCCATTTTTGTTCTGGAGCCCAAATGGAGATGGGTTATTCTGGTGCCCCTGCAGCCCAGAACACCCATGGTGAGATCATGGTATTGTGGTTGAGTAGGAAAATGTCTTTTTTTTAAAGAGCTGCATACAGAGATATCTAGCATCAAAGTAGAATATTTATAATTTAACTTTGATACCTCGGCAAAAAACTCGTATTTGAAACAACTATGTCAAAATGCTAACACATGTTTAACCTGAGTGGTAAGTATATGGTACTAATTATACTATTCCATTTGCTTCCCTGAATATTTTCATGAAGAAAAGAAAAGAAAACCCTATGTGTTTGGGGTGGGGGGCATGCTTTCCAGGAGCTCAGTCTAATAGAGGAGACAGAGGTAAAGAGATAAACAGAATCCGGAGTGATACAGGGAAGCATGGGGTGCTCTGGGCCTACACAGAAGTCTCCTAATCTGGCTAGCTTGGGGAGGGTGGTTAAGGAATGGTGACTCTTAAGCTAGTTCTTTTAAAAATCAGTTTTATGGGGATGCCTGGGTGGCTCAGTCGGTCAGTTAAGCATCTGCCTTCAGCTCAGCTCATGATCCTGGGGTCCTGGGATCGAGCCCCGTATTGGGCTCCCTGCTCAGCGGGGAACCTGTTTCTTCCTCTGCCTGCCGCTCCCCGCTTGTGCTCTCTCGGTCAGATAAATAAATAAAATCTTTTAAAAAATAAAATCAGTTTTATTACAAAAGTACTGCATGCCCATTGTTGAAGTGAGTAAGCCAAGCCACATGCAGAGAGAGATTGGCATTGTAGGCAGATGGACTCTCTGTATCAAATAACAGAAGCAAGAGAAAGAACATGGAATACTGAGGAGACAGACAGTAGTTCTTTGGTTACAGAGGATGCTGCAAGAGTGACAGGGCATGTGTGATTAGAGAGGGATCAATCAGGGTCTGAACTTTACCCTGAAGGCTACAGAGAGCTTCTGAAGGATTTTTAAGTAGGGGACAGATGTGCTCACATTTGTGCTCTAAGAAAGTTCACTCGGGCGCCTGGGTGGCTCAGTCGGTTAAGCGTCTGACTCTTCATTTCAACTCAGGTCATGATCTCATGGGTTGTGGGATCAGCCCTGTTTCAGGCTCCATGTTCAGTGAGGAGTCAACTTGAGATTCTCTCCGTCTGTCCCTCCCCCCACTTGCACACCTGCACACTATCTCTCTAAAAGAAAAAGGTAGTTCACTCTTCCGCAGTGAGGAAGAAAAGTAGCAACAGGAGCCAGGAAACCCAGGTGACATCAGAGGAAAAGACACCTTTATGTAATGTGTCCCCAGAGGTGGCACCCTCTGTCAATCATCAGCCAGGAGAAGGCACAAAAAGGTGGCTTTTGGTGAGGCACCACCCCACGGGGGCTGTCTTCCCTAATCAGCTGCCAGCCTGAAGAGGAGGGGGGGGTCCTTTGTGGTGTGCCTTTTCAAAAATGGCGCAGAGGTGCCCACTGAGTGGGAGAATGACACGAGAGAGCTGCTCCCCAGGGCTGATGCAGCCCTGTACGGCTCGCTTTGCTGCCACACGTCTCCCGGCCGGACCCCACCTCGGTTCGCTGCCACGTGCCTTGTACGGCTAGACACCACCCATCTGGGGTCACACCGCTCGGGTCTGAATCTCAGCTGTGTGAGCCTGAGTGTGGTATCGCAAGCTGCTCTGCGCCCCAATCCCCCAGCTCTACGATGTAGTCTGGAGTTACGACGTGTGGATTAAACAGCACTGACGAACACCGAGCACTCAGCGCGGTGCCTGGCACAAAGTCAGCGAGTGCTCAACGACTCTTGGCTACCGTTCTTGTGGTTTAACCTTCCCCTGAAATCAGTTTTACGAAGTAAAATGAGTTCTGAAGCCAGGCTTGCAGAGTGATGCTGGCCTTCTTACCGCTGGAGTCTGAGTCACAGTCAGAGTCACTGTCGCTGTCATCAGAATACTTCTTGTGTTTTCTTTTAGAGGATTTTTTCTTTCTCTTTTTCTTGGACCTTTCTTTCGAATGACTAGACTTCCTCTTCTTCTTCTTCTTCTCTTCTACATAAAGTACAAATATCAAATTAACTTCTAACAAGTATTACGATCATCAATTTTATTGTGTTTGAAATACTGAAAAAGAACAGATGACAGGCAACTTGAGTACAAGCAAAGTCTATCGTTCGACTATTTATAAACATTTTTTTCAACTTCTCAATACAGCAGCTCTGTAGTATTTAAAAAAATACCTTCTGAAGTAGAAGCTGAAGTGGTGCTTTTCTTTGGCTCATCATCCTCTACTGGTGTGTGTTCATCAGAGCTGAATTTAAAGATGGTTGTAAAAAAAAAAAAAAAAAAAAAGAAGATGGTTGTAAGAATCAGAAAAGTGATAAAATGTGAATCATGGAGTATAAAAATATGGAACCAAAAAATTTCAGTAATGACACCAATTGTCCAAGAACAATTAAAAGCAAACACTGGAATAACTTTGTTCAAGGGTCTACCACCTTCATGATAATATAATAATCACTTATGTTTGCATAAAGCTTTAGAGTTTACAAAGTGCTGTTCAAACTGAAAGCAACATGTAAGATTTATATTTTCTTTTAAGACTTATTTTTTATTATTTAAGACAGAGAGAGAGAGAGAGAAGGGGGGAAGGGGCAGAGGGAGAAAGAGAATCCCAAGCAGACTCCCTGCCTAATGCGGAGCCCAATGCAGGGCTCAATCTCACAACCCCGAGATCACGACCTGAGTCAAAATCAAGAGTTGGACACTTAACCAACTGAGCCACCCAGGTGCCCTGTAAGATTTATATTTTCGATGCTGCCTACAAGATACTCACTTTAGACCTAATGGCATGCACATTGAAAGTGAAGGGATGGAAAAACCTTTATTGTGGAAATGGAAGTGGAAAAGAAAGCTGGGGTAACAATACTATATCAGACAAAATAGACCTTATTTAAAAAAAATTTTTTTAGGGGCGCCTAGGTGGCTCAGTTGGTTAGGCGACTGCCTCCAGCTCAGGTCATGATCCTGGAGTCCCGGGATCGAGTCCTGCATCGGGCGGGATCCCTGCTCAGCAGGGAGTCTGCTTCTCCCTCTGACCCTCCCCCTCTCATGCTCTCTCTATCTCATTCTCTCTCTCAAATAAATAAATAAAATCTTTTTTTTTTTTTTAAGATTTTATTTACTTATTTGACAGAGAGAGACACAGTGAGAGCAGAAACACAAGCAGGGGGAGTAGGAGAGGGAGAAGCAGGCTTCCCGCGGAGCAGGGAGCCCGATGTGGAACTCGATCCCAGGACCCTGGGATCATGACCTGAGCCGAAGGCAGACGCTTAACGACTGAGCCACCCAGGCACCCAATAAATAAAATCTTTTAAAAAAAATTAAAAAAAAATTTTTTTAAAGATTTTATTTATTTGACAGAGAGAGAGAAAGAAAGCATAAGCATGAGGAGCGGGAGAGGGAGAAGCAGGCTTGATCCCAGGACCCTGGCATCAGGACCTGAGCTGAAGGCAGATGCTTAATGACTGAGCCACCCAGGCACCCCTAAGAAATTTTTTTTTTAATTTTTAGTAATCTATATGCCCAACGTGGGGCTTGAACTCATCACCCCGAGATCAAGAGTCGCACACCCTACTGACTGAGCCACCCAGGTGCCCCCAAAATAGACTTTAAAACAACTAACAGGGGTGCCTGGCTGGCTCAGTCAGTAGGGTGTGTGACTCTTGATCCTGGGGTGATGAGTTCAAGCCCCACATTGAGCATATAAATTACTAAAAAAAAAAAAAAAAGACTAAGAAGACACAAAGAAGGACACTACATAATAATAAAGGTAATAATTCAACAAAAGGATATAATAACTGTGAATATTTATGCACTCAACATGGAAACACCTAATACTAAATACTACATTACTTAAAGCAACTATTAACAGACATAAAAAAAAAAATTGACAGTAATAGAGTAATAGTAGGGGACTTTAACACCCCACTTACATCAATGGCTAGATCATCCAGACAGAAAATCAACAACAAAACAATGGCTTTAAAGGACAGATGGACCAGGTGGACCCAACAGATGTATTCAGAACACTCTATGCAGTAACAGTAGAATATATATTCTTTTCAAGTGCACACAGAACATTCTCCAGAATAGATCACATGTTAGGCCACAACACAAGTCTTAATAAATTCAAAAAGACTGAAATCATATCATGCACCTTTTCTAACCACAAAAGTATAAAATTAAAAATCAAGAAAAAATCTGGGAAGAACACAAACACATGGAGGCTAAATAACATGCTACTAAACAATGAGTGGGTCAAGGAAGAAATCGAAGAGGAAATAAAAAATACATGGACACAAATGAAAATGAAAAAACAATGGCCCAAAACCTTTGGGATGCAGTAAAGGCTGTTCTAAGAAGGAAGATTATTATAGCAATACAGGCCTACCTCAAGAAGTAAGAAAAATCTCAAATAAACAACCTAACCTTACACCTAAAGGACTTAGAAAAAGAACAATAAATGAAGCCTAAAGCCAGCAGAAGGAAGGAAATAATAAAGATTAGAGCAGAAATAAATGATACAGAAACTAAAAAAACCAGTGGAACAGATCAATGAAACCAGAAGCTGGTTCTTTAGAAAAGTCAACAAAATTGATAAACCTTTAGTCATGTTCATCAAAAAGAGAGAGAGAGAAAAGACTCAAAATTAGAAATGAAGGAGGAGAAATAACAACCAATATCACAGAAATGCAAAGGATTATTAGAATATTATGAAAAATTATATGCCAATAAATTGGACAACCTAGAAGAAATGGACACATTCCTAGAAACATATAACCTTCCAATACTAAATCAGGAATAGAAAATCTGAAATAGTATTGAAATTGAATCAGTAATCAAAAACTCCCAATAAACAAAAGCCCAAGACCAGATGGCTTCAGAGATAAATTCTACCAAACGTTTAAAGAAAAGTCAATTCCAAAAAATAGAAAAGGAAGGAAAGCTTCCGAATTCATTCTATGAGGCCAATATTACCCTGATACCAAAATCAGATAGAGACACTACAAAAGAGAAATACATGCCAATATTTTTGATGAACATAGATATAAAAATCCTCAACAAAATATTAACAAACCGAATCCAACAATACATTAAAAAAACTCAATTTACCGGGGTGCCTGGGTGGCTCAGTCAGTTAAGTATCCAACTCCTAATTTCAGCTTAGGTCATGATCTCGGAGTTGTGGGATCGAGTCCCACATTGGGCTCCGTGCTCAGTGCAGAGTCTGCTTGAGAGATTCTCTCTCTCCCTCTCCCTCTCCCCTGTGCAGGCAGTCAGTCTGTCTCTCTCCTATCTCTCTCTCCAGTAAATAAATAAATAAATAAACAAATAAATAAAATCTTTTTTAAAAAGTCATTTACCACGATCAAGTGGGATTTATTTCAGGGATGCAAAGGTGGTTCAAAATTTGCAAATCAGAGGTGCCTGGGTGGCTCAGTCGGTTAAGCATCTGACTCCTGATTTTGGCTCAGGTCATGATCTCAGGGTCCTGGGATCAACCCCTAAGTTAGGCTCCCCACTCAGCAGGGAGTCTGATTGTCTCCCTCTTCCTCTGCCTCTCCCCCTGCTCGTGCACACACACACTCTCTCTCTTTAAAATAAATAAATGTTTTTAAAAACTGCAAATCAACCAATGTATGCATCACATTAACCAGAGAAAGGAATAAAACCATATGATCATTTTGATAGATGCAGAAAAAGCATTGGACAAAGTACAACATCCATTCATGATAAAAACCCTCAACAAAGTAGGTTTAGAGGGAACATACCTCAACATAATAAAGGCCATATATGAAAAACCCACAGCTAACATCATCCTCAATGGGGAAAAACTGAGAACTTTTCCTCTCAGATCAGGAACGAGACAAAGATGTCCACTCTCACCACTTTCATTCAACATACTACTGGAAGTCCTAGTGACAGCAATCAGATAAGAACAAGAAATAAAAGGCTTCCAAACTGGTAAGGAAGAAGTAAAACTGTCACTATTTGTAGATGACATGATACTCTATATAGAAAACCCTGAAGACTCCACCCAAAAACTGCTAGAACTGATAAATGAATTCAATAAGGTCGCAGGATACAAAATCAATATACAGGAATCCAGTGTATTTACACAGTAATAATGAAGTGGCAGAAAGAGAAATTATGAAAACAATTCCACTTACAACTGCACTAAAAATAATAAAATACCTAGGAATAATAAACTTAACGAAGGAGGTGAAAGACCTGAACTCTGAAAACTATAAAACATTGATGAAGAAATTGAATATGACACAAACAAATGGAAAGGCAGTCCATGCTCATGGATTGGAAGAACAAATATTGTTAAAATGAGCATAGAACCCAAAGCAATCTACAGATTTAATGTAATCCCTATCAAAATACCAACAGCATTTCTCACAGAACTAGAACAGATAATCCTAAAATTTATAGGGAACCACAAAAAAATCCCAAACAGCCAAGGCAATCTTAAAAGAACAAAGCTGGAGGTATCACAATCCCAGATTTCAAGATATGCTACAAAGCTATAGTAATCAGAACAGTATGGTACTGGCACAAAAACAGACAAATGGATCAACAGAACAGAGTAGAGAGTCCAGACATAAACCCACACTTTTATGGTCAATTAATCTATGACAAAGTAGGCAAGAATATACAATGGTGAAACAACAGTCACTTCAACAAACGGTGTTGGGAAAACTGCTCAACTACATGCAAAACAATGAAACTGGACCACTTTCTTACACCATACACAAAAATAAACTCAAAATATATTAAGGACTTAAATGTGAGACCTGACACCATAAAAATCCTAGAAGATAACACAGGCAGTAACCTCTTTGACGCTGGCAAATGATGTATCTGATAAGGGGTTAATATCCAAAATATATAAAGAACTCACACAACTTGGGGTACCTGGTTGGCTCAGCCAGTAGAGCATGTGACTCTTCATCTAATGGTTTTAAGTTCGAGCCCCACATTGGGTATAGAGATTAGTTAAGAATAAAATCTTAGGGGTGCCTGGGTGGCTCAGTCGGTTAAATGTCTGACTCTTGGTCTCAGGGTCATGAGTTCAAGCCCTGCATTGGGCTCCACTCTGGGTGTGGAGCCTACTTAAAAAAAAAAATTAAAAATAGAATTACCATATGATCCAGTAATCCCACCACTTTTACCCAGAGAAAACAAAAACATTAACTAGAAAACATATGTGCACCCCTATGTTTATTGCAGCGTTATTTCCAACAGCCAAGCAACCCAAGTGTCCACTGATAGACGAATGGATAAAGAAGATGTGAAGACATGGTGTTTACACACACACACACACATACACAATGGAATATTACTCAACCATAAAAGAATTAAATCTTGCCATGTGCAACATGGATAGACCCAGAGGGTATAATGCTAAGTGAAATAAGTCAGAGAAAGACAAATACCATATGATTTCACTCATATGTGGAATTTAAGAAATTAAACAAAGTGAACAAAGAAAAAAAGAGACAGACAAAAAACCAGACTCTTAAATACAAAGAACAGGGGCTCCTGGCTGGCTCAGTCAGTAGAACATGCAACTCTTGATCTCGGGGCTGTAAGTTTGGGCCCCATGTCGGGTGTAGAGATTACTTAAAAATAAAATCTTAAAAAAAATACAGAGAACAAACTGGTAGTTGCCAGAGAGAAGGTGGGTAGGGGAGTGGATGAAATAGATAAAGGGGATTAAGAGTACACTCACTGAGATGAGTGATGAGTAAAACTGCCGAATCATTATACGGTACACCTGAAACTAATACCATATGTTAATTATACTTGAATAAAAAAATACTTGGAGGAATCTTAAATGCATATTGCTAAGTAAAAGAAGCCAATCTGAAAAGGCTACATACTACATGGTTCTAACTATATGGCATTCTACTAAAGGTAAAACTATGAAGACAGTAAAAAGATCAGTGGTTGGAGGGGAGGGAGAGATGAATAGGCAGAGCAGAGGATTTTTTAAGGCAGTGAAACTCTTGTGTATGATAGTATAATGGTGAGTACATGTCATTATACATCTGTTCCAAACCTACAGAATGTACAATACCAAGAGTGAATCCTAATGTAAACTATGGACTTGGGTGATTATGATGTGTTGGTGTACGTTTCACCGACTGTAACGAAAGTACCACTCTGGTGAAGGCCGTTGATAGTTAAGGAGGCTGTCCCTGTTTGGGGCAGGGAGTATATGGGATTTCTCTGTACTTTGTGCTCAATTCTGCTGTGGACCGAAACTGCTCAAGAAAAAAAAGTGATTTATCCTTTCAGAATGAAACCACAGGGTAAATGTAGGAAACTATAAGGAAAGATGGAAAAAACCAGAGCTAGGAAGACCGAAGGAAGACCTCATGATCGTATTCTATGTGTATAAAGGACATCCGGTGGAGCAGCAACCGTTCTGTCCCCAGAGCAAGAAGCTAACACACTATAGGAAAAAGAGATTTCATTCTGTTGTAGAGAATTCTGAAAACGAGTATTATTAAAATTCTACAGTAGTTAAAAAGGGAATTTCCATATCATATAATGTTTTCCTCTGGAGATCACATCTAGAATAATTTAGGTATTGCCTAGAACATTATTTTTAGGGTTCCTTCCAACTCGAATTCTATGATCTTTTAAGAACAAGTTTTTCAGTTTGTTTATTTTTAAAAGATTTCATTTTTAAGTATGCTCTGTGCCCAACACGGGGCTTGAACTCACAATCCTGAGATCAAGAGTTGCAAGTTCTACCAGCTGAGCTGGTCAGGCACCCCTTAAGAACAAGTTTCTGATAATGCTTTATCACCCTGTCACAAATTACAGATTTTACCCGTCAAAGCACATTGTCTCAACTCAACCTACAGTAGACACAGAAATAGATGAGAGGCGGGGTGCCTGGCTGGCTCAGTCGGTAGAGCACACAATCCTCGATCTCAGGGCTGTGAGTTCAAGCCCCATGTTAGGCATAAACATCACTGAGGGGGAAAAAAAGAAATAGAGGAGAGGAAGAAAATGCTTATGAATAGTACCAAAGAGGAAAGAAATAAGGAAAAAGAAGCAGCATTAAGCCTTCAGAGACTACTGACTTTAGGAAAATTAACTAAACCAAACCATACTGGTATATTCATTTTATTTTATTTTTTAAAGATTTTGTTTATTTATTTGACAGAGAGAGACACAGTGAGAGAGGAAACACAAGCAGGGGGAGCAGGAGAGGGAGAAGCAGGCCTCCCGTGGAGCAGGGAGCCTGGATGCGGGGCTCGATCCCAGGACCCTGAGATCATGACCTGAGCCGAAGGCAGATGCTTAACGACTGAGCCACCCAGGAGCCCCTGATATATTCATTTTAAAAATCCCTTTGTAATGTTAAAATCTGACAAGCAATCTACTATTGGGTTAGCTGAGAAAAGAAATTCCAAATACTAGAAATGTATCATTAACACTGAACCCTTCTATGAAGAAATTAGCACCCCATAAATTATAATTTAAAGAGAACACTTAGCATCCTAAAATCCACTGGCAACATGTTTTAATTCTTAGATATGTTCCATGTTTTTATTTTTTTAAATAATTTTTTTTCTGTTTTGTAAAGTAAAAGAGTTTCATAACAAAATATCACATTCTGGGTGGCTTGAACAACAGAAATTTATTTTCTCACCATTCTGGAGGTAAGTAGACCAAGATCAAGGTGCCATCAGAACTGATTTCTGGTAGACCTCTCTTCCTGGCCTGTAGACTGGTGACTTCTCCCTGGGGCGTACTAGCTCTGGACCAGTGCCCCAAGACTCAGAGGGTCTCCCACTTTGAGGAGCAATCTAAAAATAAACAGAAATAACAGTTCTTGGAATATATGAGGAATATAGGGGCCAATGATGCCTGCCAGGCTGTAAAGGCACCCAGCTCTTGTGGTTTAAGGCCTAAAATTAAGGCCCATTATTGGGGCGCCTGGGGGGCTCAGTCGTTAAGCGTTTGCCTTCAGCCCAGGTCATGATCCCAGGGTCCTGGGATCGAGCCCTGCATCGGGCTCCCTGCTCAGCCAGGAAGCCTGCTTCTTCCTCTCCCACTCCCCCTGCTTGTGTTCCCTCTCTCGCTGTGTCCCTCTCTGTCAAATAAATAAACAAAATCTTTAAAAAAAAAAAAAAAGGCCCCTTATTATGTACTGCTTTGACATCTGGGAAAACCAGTAAGGTCTCCAATGGCCTAACTGCAAATTCCTCTCCCCACTCTGCCTCTGTAGGTAAGATCCCCTAGCCAAACAACCCTCTTCATCATAGGGAAAAGGCCCAGTTCCAGATTATCCCTGAGTAGTGGGCCTCAGTACTCTGCCAGTGTATGGATCTCATCTGTCCAGTGTCAGGTGTCCTGTGTTTGGCCTCCCCATAACCCTATGAGGGAAATCCCTCCCTCACCAACAAGGTGAATAAGAGACCATTAAAATAGTCCCTGTTGCTGCCTGGTTTCATCTGTACTAGTAAGATAAATTATTTATCTTCCACATGCACAAATACAAATCTCATCCAAGCCGTTCCTGAATCTTTTAGTTAGAGTTCTAAAATAAGAAGCTATTTGGTTTGGGGCGCCTGGGTGGCTCAGTCATTAAGCGTCTGACTTCAGCTCAGGTCATGATCTTGGGGTCCTGGGATCGAGCCCTGTGTCCGGCTCCCTGCTCAGCAGAGTCTGCCTCTCCCTCTCCTTCTGCACACCCCCCCTTCATGCGCACGCATGCGCTCTCTCTCTCTCTCAAATAACATCTTAAAAAAAAAAAGAAAAATCACAGCTTCGTAGGTGCAACTTTATTAAAAAAAAAAAGAAGCTATTTGGTTTGATTGGCACAGACTGAGGGCACCTTTCTGAAACACATACCTCGAAGAGGTAGGTCTCCAGTGTACTCAGGACTGTTTTTAGTTTTTACTCTTTCTGCTCCCAAGCATGAAACCCTAGTAGCTAACAGGAATGTATATTCTATTCCAGGCACTAACTCATTACAACAACCCTAAAAATATCAGCACTATTTTTATCCCCTTTCTACAGGTGAATAAATGAAGCTAGAGAGGTTTAGTAATTTGCCCGATGTGTTGACTTTGAATTCAAATAACATTTGTTAAGTAGAGCACAGGGTGCCGGATGGTGAGCCAAAGTTCAACAACAGACCACAAGAGAAATTAAAGTAGAGCAGTTACTGGGGCGCGTGGGTGGCTCAGTCGTTAAGCGCCTGCCTTCGGCTCAGGTCATGATCCCAGCGTTCTGGGATCAAGCCCCGCATCGAGCCCCGCATCGAGCCCCGCATCGAGCCCCGCATCGAGCCCCGCATCGGGCTCCCCGCTCGGCGGGAAGCCTGCCTCTCCCCCCTCCACTCCCCCTGCCTGTGCTCCTCTCTCACTGTGTCTCTCTCTGTCAAATAAATAAATAAAATCTTTAAAAAAAAAAAAATAGAGCAGTTAATTACTCAGAAGACCTGGAGGAAGCATAGGGAATGCCTCCAGAGGCCACACAAGGAGGTCAAGGCAGAGTGCAGATAGAGACAGGACCTGGGGCACGTGCCTTTATCAGGGTCTGTGGGCATGGTGATTTGGAGTTCCCAGGTTAGGGCCAGATCGGTCAATTTAAATCTTTTTTTTTTTTAAGATTTTTATTTATTTATTTATTTGACAGAGAGAGACACAGTGAGAGAGGGAACACAAGCAGGCTCCCCACTTAGCAGGAGCCCAACGTGGGGCTTGATCCCAGGACCCTGGGATCATGACCTGAGCTGAAGGCAGATGCCCAACGACTGAGCCACCCAGGCGCCCTCAGATCGGTCAATTTAAACCAAAAGAGTGGGATTTTGGTAAGCCCCAGAGGGATCTTATCTAAGGGACCTATAAAGCATACAGGCACTGGGAAGCAGGGGAGACGGTTGATCACAAGGGCTATTGGGGAAATCCTTTAAGGAACTTAACATATGTTTGTGACTCTGTGGGCTGCTATCTAGGGCATGTGCTTGCATGGGGGGGAGGGGTTGCTAGTGTTAAGTTTAAAGTCCCTGCAGGCCACTTGGCCAAACAAAATGGATGCCCAGGTAGCAGCACCATGGAGTAGCTTGGCTAAACTCTCCACACTCAAGGCCACACAGGTATTAAGTGGCAAAGTAGGTATTCAAACTCAGGCAGTCTGAATCCAGAGACTATCCTCCTCAGTATGCCTTATTACCTCCCATGGCTGGAAGAAAAAGAATCATCAAGACATCGCCCAACTGTTGTAATTTCAACCTACCTCTCAATGCCTGTAATGTTTTTTTTAATTTTTAATTTTTTTAACACATTCAAGGCCCTTAGTATGGTACCTGACACACTCAATAAACATTAGATATGAACACTCACACAGCAATAATTATAACTCTTTTCCTTCTTAAACTACTTTTCCACTCCAATACTCACTTTCATTACCGGCAAACTGATCTCACCCTCCCCTCATTTCTCAAGGTCAAGGTCAAGATTGGGACCCCCCCCCCCTTAACAAGACCTTTCTAGGTAGCCCCATCTCCAGTAGAGCACATCACTTTTTCTACATTCATCCAATCACGTCTTGGGAGCAAGGTTCTTCTAACTTTCCAATTTAAACCCGTCCCCAGGCGACTGGCTGGCTCCGGTCGGTAGAGCATGCAGCTCTTGATCTTGGGGTTGTCAGTTGGAGCCCCACCTTGGGCACAGAGAGTACTTAAAAAAAAAAAAAAAAAAAAAAACCAACCATAATCTCAACCCTTCCCAACTCCCTACAAACAATTTCTATTTACATATCCTGTTATCATCTCAAACCGATCTGCTCATTTATTCAACACGCCATGGTTGAGCTCTTTACTAAGGGCTAAACGCTGTGAATTCTGTAATGAATAAAATCCTCCTTTCCACGAACTCAGTCCAGTGGAGAATAAAAACATGCTCATGAATGAGAACATAACGTGAATAAACGCTATACATAAATCTGCGACCCCTGGCCACGTCCGCTACAAGGCCGGAGGTGATAGGGACCAGAGGCACAGGAGGAGGGCGCCCAAGGATGAGCGAGCATTAAGGGAGGAAAGGGGCGAATAAGCGGCTGCCGTGCGCAGACTGAAGAAAAAGATGAAAATGGGCGCAAGGAAGGGAGAAGGGAGAGACATGCGAACGCTAAGCAGCGGGATGGGCGATGAAGGCAGGCGGGCTCCTCAGAGCGAAGCTGCGGCCGGCTCACTCACCTCCTCCCTCTCCTTGTCCCGGAGGCCAGGCCGCCGCCCGTGACTCCCGGAGGGGCGCGGGGAGCGGACGTGGAGACAGAAGCGAAGTGGGGGGGGGGGGCCGCGGCGCAGACGGCCGCTTTGGAGAGCGAGACCTCGAACGGGATCGGCAGGGCTGGTGGGGGGGATCCTCGGTCCGGGCCGCTCCGCTGGCGGCGCCGGCCATTCCGGTGCCCGCGCCGCCAGCAAGAGTGCGAGCGAGAGCTGCGGCTCCGCGGGGAGCGCGCGGCTTTGCCTGGCTCCGCGCTCTTCCACGAAGAACTGCGACGCTTCCCGCCGGAGCCCGAGGCCTCCGTCTCCGGACTGCAGAGCGGGACACTGGAGCCATTGCTGCCGCAAAAGTAGGGGACACTCTCAGGAGCCTGGGAAAACCTCAGTTGCCATGGCTCCCAGAAGCCACCTGCGCAACCTCCCAGAGCTGAGAAAAACGGGGAGAGCGTTTCGGGTACGTCGGCAAAACCCTTCCGCGGGGCTACGTGGCGTCCAGCCCATGTGAAAGGGGTGGTGTATCCGTGTAAATAAGCCGCCGCTGTCATCGGCTCGGAGCGCCTATCCTTCCAGTTCCGCCGAAGGTTGGGCAGGTCTCATTTGGGTAGGAGACCGTGTCTTTCTCAGCCTTATACTTAAAATAACCGAAGGGAAGGATGACGGACCACAGGATACATTTCACAGAATGGCCATATCAACAACACAGTCAATTCTGCTTGTGTTTCGGGTGCTTTCTGTGCGTCTTTGTGTGTAGCATATTATATAATATTGGGCGCTTAGTGTGTCTCATATGTATGCGTATATATGTGTGTATGCATAATATATGCATAGATATATGTGTATACATGTACATATATAATATATAGGAATGGCTCAAGTCGAATCACATATTTTTTTCTGAGCCTATCCTGAATTAAAAATCTAAATGAGGAATGGGACGAAAAAGCACAAAGTATTCAAAGTATTTCTACGCAGCTGACAACGTGTTTATTTTAGTGTTGTCATATTTAGCAAAAAGAAAAAATACAGTAGACCCACTTACATTTGAATTTCTGATAAACAACGAACAATGTTTTAGTATAAGTATGTCCCGTACAATAATAATACGGTATTGGGCGCCTGGGTGGCTCAGTCGGTTAAGCGACTGCCTTCGGCTCAGGTCATGATCCTGGAGTCCCGGGATCGAGTCCCGCATCGGGTTCCCCGCTCAGCGGGGAGTCTGCTTCTCCCTCTGACCTTCCTCCCTCTCGTGCTCTCTGTCTCTCATTCTCTCTCTCGCAAATAAATAAATAAAATCTTTTAAAAAAATAATAATAATACAGTATTAAATTACTATTTTTTGTTGAAGATGAGAAGGCCACTATTGTACCTCCTCCACGACCTCTAAATTTTATTCCTTATAGCTTTTCACTTGCTGTTTGAGAAGGGGGAAGGGGAGGCAGCCCCTGATATCTGGAAGCTAGCAGAGCATCCAGGCCATGTTCTTATGTTGGACATAAATTCACACAATATTAACCTAAGACAAAGTCACTAGGAGACTGATGAAGTGAGACAAAACAAGACCAATTTATAATTTTGTCTAATCATAGATTTAAAAAAAAGTCACTGTGTCACTCAGAAAACACCAGACACCCCCTCTCTTGGCCAAAATGGGTGACTGCTACTTTATCAATTACAGCTTTATTCCTGCTCTCCTCTGCCTTCCCTATAGGTAAGATTTATTGAGATGCCCAATCATACAATTGCCCCTGCTTTCTGACAGCATCTGATCTAGAAGGAACTCCCATTTCCTTAGATCATCCCCTAAATCGCCCAAATACTACAATAGGTTCTTTCTAACGTCCTCTTACTGAAACACCCCACAGTTCCCTATGGTGCGCTTTCTCCCTCCCTGCAAAGAATAATAAACCCAACTTGTCAACTATGGGCATGTTCCTGGTGATCTTTGGTTGAAGGGCATTGACATGTTCCACTGCCTAGAATGTTCTTCCCCAGATATTTGCATAGCTCTTTCCCTTACTTTATTCTGTTCTTTGCTCATACATCATCTTTTCAGAGAGGTCTTCCCAACCACGCTATTTACAGTGGCACCTGATCATTCTCTATCCCTTTACACTGTTTATTTTTCTCCACAGCATTCATTACTATCTGATTTATACATTTAGATAATATATGCACATATGTTTATTGTATGTATCTCCCATTAGAATCTAAGTTTCATGAAGACTGGGACTTTGTCTTTTTTTTTTAAGATTTAATTTCTTTTTTGACAGAGAGAGAGACAGCGAGAGAGGGAACACAAGCAGGGGGAGTGGGAGAGGGAGAAGCAGGCTCCCCGCCGAGCCAGGAGCCAGACGTGGGGCTCGATCCCAGGACCCTGGGATCATGACCTGAGCCGAAGGCAGACGCCTAACCATCTGAGCCACCCAGGCACCCCTAAATGATATGTATTTAATTAACATATGAACGAATGGGTTTTTATTGTGTCAGGGTTTATAACAGTTTCATTCTGTCACATATTCATTGTTTGGTCTTAGTCCTCCATTTAAATAGACTGGCTCACTGCAAAATGTCCTTTCTTAATTTTTTATTTTGACTCATTTCTTATTTGATTTTATTTCACATTGCCAAGTAATCTTTCACAAAGAACTCATGGGTAGTATATTCCCTCAATTTTTTTCATATTTGAAATAAGCTACCTGGTTGTTGTTGTTGTTGTTTGGTAGATTCTATTATTGTTAGCAATTGTCCACTCCCTCTTTCCCATTAGGAGGGTTATCTATCCCTATCTAATTGACTTTGGAAGGTTTTAAGAAGAAAAAGAGAAGCAGCAGTATCAAGTCACTTAAAGAGCAAATTGTCAGGATTAAGTAGAAAAGGGGATAGAGATGAACAAGCAAATGAATATTCAGCACTTATTAGGTACCAGACACTCGTTCATTCAACATTAAGTAGTCATATTTATCCACCTTTGAGTGGATCAAGTCAGGCTTCACAAGTAAGTTAGTGCTTGAATTGCATCTTTCTGGAAGACCAGGCACTTGGCCAAACAATAGGAGAGACAAACTGTGAATATGAAAGGAATGGTTATTCCAAGCTCGGGGTTCCTGGCAGGGACATGGAAGCAGTCAACAGCGTGTCATAGTTTGGAAACTGAAACTCAAAACAACTCTGTGGGAAGGTATTATTATCTCTATTATACAGGGACTGAATGAACGTCATTTTTTAAATCTTTTATCATCATCCATTGAATATATATTAAGCACCCACAAGATTCTTGGCATATTAACACAGGAGAGGACAGTTGCTGCCCTCAAGAAATTCATAATCAGGGGCGCCTGGGTGGCTCAGTCGGTTAAGCGTCTGCCTTCCGCTCAGGTCGTGGTCCCAGGGTCCTGGGATCGAACCCCGCATCGGGCTCCCTGCTCAGCGGGGAGCCCGCTTCTCCTTCTCCCACTCCCCCTACTTGTGTTCCCTCTCTCGCTGTCTCTCTCCCTGTCAAATAAATAAATAAAATCTTTAAAAAAATTTAAAAATTGAAAAAAAGAAGAAATTCATAATCAAGTTCAAACAAGGCAAGCAAACACTGACAATGTGGTTATGAAACCTAACTGATTCCATTATCAGCCAATCAAAAACCTTTCTAGAATGTGAAACGATTGATACCTTTAAAATCTACTGGGTTATTTGAAGTAGGCTTAAGTCTGCAGATAAAAAGAAAGTGAAAGGTGAAATGACTGGTCAAGAAACAGAAAATTAACGAAACCTTCCAATGATCTTGTCCAAAAGGCAATCATTAAGGCCACTCAAATTTCTGGGTCTGCTCTGCTTTCCTGCAGGAAAATTCCTTTCCTGATCATTGAATCCCCTTTGGTTATAGGTAGATTTTAAATTTTAATTTAGTTTTTGCTGGGCTGGGGGTGAGGGACATGGCCAGAAGGGAAGAGAAGGTTTCCTGTGCTTTGAGCCAACAGATTTTCATCATACCTTAGTTGGGGCTCCACATTTTTAAAGCCCTTTCAGGAAAGAGGAAAAGGCAAGGCAATTCTCTTGGCCACTTTGGTGCTGGTAATGCTGGTGCAAAAGAAATGATATCATGTCTTGCAGTTTACTGAGAGGTAACCAACAAATATTTGATACGAGGTGTGCAGCTACTGCCGCTGTGATCTGTATTTCAAAGATACATCTCATTCTAGTTTTAGTCAACTAAGCTACTGAAAGGCAAATAGATCCTAAATTTTCAAGAAGTACTTTGTCCTGGTTCCTAAAAACATTTTTTTTTTTTTTTGCTCCTAAATTTTGGGTGAGGATGACTCAAGAAAATGGTCATTAATGGTCATTAATCTGCTAACTAGTTTTGTTAAATCTGCTAACTCATTTTGTTTAAGTGCTCAGTTCCAGGAAAATACTAACCATCCGCTTTAGTTTCCTTTATAACAGTGTACTCCTATTTCCTGTGAAATGTCTTTATATTAAACAATGAAACTCATAATTTTAAGTCCAAATTTAAAAAACCCCAATAATGCAGTGATTCTCACATTGTTTTCTCACAATACAAAATCTTGAAGAGCCTAAGGAATTTCATGTGGATTTCTTGTTTCCATGTGAAAATACAACTGTAGTACACCACTTTGGTATTTTTCTATGTGGCTTTACTTTATTGAGGAGAATGTAGAATAGATTAGGGATGGATCGATGGTGACATTCTTGTCTGATTTCATGCTGAAGAAAATTAGATATAGTTAGATTTGTTTTCATTCTGGGATATCCTGATGGACATTTTCAGCAAGATTTTTGTAGGAAGGAAGCACAGGGATTCTGACTGAAAGATAAACAGATGCAAATTCAAGTTTTGGGGGGATGGATGCAATATTACCCTATACGTATTTTTTGAAAAAGAAAATGAAGGTAGTGAATGGCCTTAATTGTTGAAGAAAAAAGCAGTATTTGGCTCCTTAGTTGGATACGATCAATAACCAGTGTAAAGGGAGAGATTTTGCTCTCCAAACACCCATTCTGTTGTTTCGTTCATCATGGTACTCAGTCAGAAGTGTATTACCAGAGGGTTTTTAAAAATTACCACGACTCATTCATTTATTCATTCATTAAACGATTATTGAACACCGACTGCGCGTCAGACACTAAAACCCCCTGAGGAGGAAATGCTATGTAAATAAAAACTATAAATTAACAATGCAAGTATTAATTTAGGGGCACCTGGGTGGCTCAGTGGTTGAGCGTGCGCCTTTGGCCGGGGCTCAGGTCGAGATCCTCAGATCAAGATCCTCGGATCCTGGGATCCAGCCCCTCCGCGTGGTCCCTGCTCAGCGGGGGGTCTGCTTTACCCTCTCTCTGCCCCTCCCCCCATCAGCGCGCGCGCGCGCTGTCTCTCAAATAAATGAGTAAAATCTTTAAAAAAAAAAACCAATGCAAGTGTTAATTTATTCCTCTTTCATGATACAGCTCAAATGGGAACATTTAGTTTGCTATTTCCTTCTCTGTGTTCTATACCTTGTACAAATACTTTTGTCGACGTTTGTGTAACCATCTACCGAGCTCTTTGGACAGGGAGAGACCTTGGCTTACTCATTTTTGTATTCCACCACACCTAAATTAGATTTGGTATAGCTCAAACAGGTGGTCAGTAAACGGTAGTCGAAGCGAAGGAATTAAGATAGTACTGCATCATTTAGTCTTCAACTTAGAAGACGGTCTAGTGTCCAAACCCTAGACTTATTTCTTAAAAATAGTTATTGTAATGTCGTTGTTAACTTGTCATCCTAGAACTTGAGTCATCCTGAGTCGATCAATTCGACTTATGATTATATTTATTCAGATTTTATTTCAAGGTGGTTTATCGTCTAAGAAACGGGCGAATCGAACAGTTTCCAACTTGCAAAAAGTGAAACTCGTACGGTCTCGAAAAGTTTTCACGCCCTAGGAGCTTGCGCCGAATTTAGGATCCCAACCGCCCGCGACTGCCTGCATAACCCCATCTTTCCCTTCCCTTTTTCCCACCCTTTCGCCCTCCGGAAAGGGCCGAACGCTCCCAGAGCTTCCCAGTCTCACTCCGCCCCCTGCGGAAGGAGCCGAAGGCAGAGCCGGGCGCCGAAACGGGGCCGCCTAGAGCTCGGGCCCTTCCGGAAAGACCCGAACTGCGCTCGGAGGAGGAGGGCGCCTTCGACTTCGGCGCTGCGCCCCCGCGCTGTGCCCTCTGTCGGTGGCGTGGGGCAGCTGTAGCAGCGGTGGCGGCAGCCGCGTCGACGTCGACCAAGACTGGAGCGACGTTTAAAGAAGGAGCCGAGTCGCCGCGGAGTCCGGCTTCTGGTTGTTGGAGGGCTCCCACCCGTCCGCGCGGCCAGACAAGGAGAAGCGGCGGCGCCGGGAAGCAGGTGAGGACCCGGCCCGGTGCCGGGAGGGGTGAGGGAGCGCGCCCGCTGCCTCCGTCGCTGGGCCGCGCCTGCGTTTGCATTCTCCTCACTTGAACCAGGAAGCGGCGGAGTCGGAGGCTCCGCTCCTCCGGCCCTTTCTTTGTGTGGGCCCGGGAGCGAAGGAGGGGACGAACCCGGAGGGCCGCGGCGCGGTCCCCTCCGCCGTCAGGGGCCGAGGGGCTGCCGGTGCCCGGGGTAGGCCCGGCGCGTGGGGAGCCCACCACGGGGACCCACTTGGCTTTTTCCTCGCCCTCCGCCTGCCTTTTTGTGCTTCCTTTTCTCCTCCTAGCCCCGACTTTGATTTAGAGCTTTTCTGCCCGGCCCATCCTCCCCTTCCGTCCCCTTCCCAGGGCATAACAATGCCGCCTGCTTGGCCTCATCCCCTCCCAACACCCCACCCTCCCGTTCGCCACCTTCTACTTTCCCCGGCTCGCCGGCGGACCCCCGCCCTGGCGGTGCCGTTCGTACCTCCATCAGGATTTGCAGGAAGCTGCCTTTTCGCGTGAATTGGGGTGAAAAAAACCCTCGGTTGCAGCCGGCTGGGTGCAAATGGGGAAGAGGGGGTGGAGTAAGGAAGATGGGGTTCAGCTGCCGCAGGGAGCCGCGTGTCGGTTGGCTTTACTCGCTCGCGGATGGCGTTTCTCTCTTTTACACCTTCACCTGCCCTCAGTCAAGGGTTTGTCTCACAGTGATGCGGAATGGCTTTTCCGGAGGCAGGTCGCCGATCTCGGGGTGGGTTCAGAGCGATTTGTGCCGTTCCTGGGCCCACCCTGACGGGGAAAAGCGGGAGCAGATCTAAACAAAATGAAACCAATTCCCAGTGTCACCTGGACACGTACGTTTGATGCATTGCCCCCTTCCCAGGACCCGTTTGCAAACGACAAGAATTGTATTCGGAAAACCTATCTACCTACTTAAAAGCGACTTCTGTCGAAATCCCCGTATTTCGGAAGCCCTGGTGGCTGGCTCGCTGTCCAAAGGTCACCCTTTCTGATGAGTGCCTTTATGGTAACCTGGAATTCCTTGGTACTGTTAAACGAGCAACGCCTTATTTCAAATCCTCATTTCTAGACTTTTTGCCTACTTTTTGTTTTTAAGCTGCAGTTTTGAAAATTTCGAAGATGCTTGAGACGCCCCGCCTTCCACGTGTATATAACTTAAGCACTGTGACGACAGTGCTACTATTTTGGTAACTTTAAAGGGAAAGAATATTAGCAAGAAAAGTGTTTCTCTACCTAAAGTACTTATCAGCCAGTTGTTTTTATATATATATATAATCTATAAAAGTTAAATATATAAAAATTAAATATAGATTTAATATGTGTATATGTTTTAAACCACTTGGCACCCTTGTTACTGCTAATGTATTCTGTGACGGGCAAAAAAAGAATGTTTTGGGAGTGGTACACAGCATTGCTCTTTACTGACCTCCCCCTCCCTTTTTCTAGAGTAACCGCCTGCTCTGTTCCAATAAGTTTATGTTTTCATTTTCACTAACACATCTGGTATAAAAAAAAGTTCTCATACCAGTGCGCATAATTCTTTACCGACAAATTGAAATGTTTCGTGTTTTCATGCAAATAAGCATTAAGAAATGGTGACCTTTCCTTTGTCTTATTTTTTTCACAGTACCATCTGTTGACTTCGCTTGGCACTCTAACATTTCACCTCTGGAGATTGTAAGAGTAGAGAGGTGAGGGGAAGGGGCAAGGAGATGATGAAAGGGGAGAGGGTAAAAAAGGTGTTTC
Source organism: Neomonachus schauinslandi (assembly GCF_002201575.2). NCBI lineage: Eukaryota > Metazoa > Chordata > Mammalia > Carnivora > Phocidae > Neomonachus > Neomonachus schauinslandi. The sequence goes on along the minus strand of NC_058419.1, from coordinate 29,644,657 downwards.
ATAGTTTATCTAGGTGAGGCACCCCAATTTAAATAACAGAAAACTGACGGGCAGTCTAGAGGTAATAACCTGTCAGCGTTTATAAACACTTACTCCGTCATTGGCTGTAGGGAGTAGCTTTTGAATGTGTTCTTAAAGTTAAGTTTTAGGAAGAGTATAGAATGGATATTGCACACAGCAAGCTTTTCTGACACTTAAATCATTCATTTACAGGTGAAATAACTTCTGTGTGTTCACGATGAAGACTTTTTCTTAAAGTTTTAAGACCATTAAAAATGAACTCTTAAGTCTTCTTGAGGACAGAACCTAAAAGTGGAACTAAGAAAATTAATTCTAATCTTAAAAAATTGCTTAGTGGTGACGCATGTATCCGAGATTCAGAGGAAGAGATTACTGTTCAGATCTGTAGATCAATTAAAAACTCGCTTGTCTCTTCTCAGGGGGAAGTCATGAGATTTGATGCATGGTCCAAAAGCCAGCCTGTATGAACAATTTATATACAAGCCAAAAAGTTATGCCAAACTTCAGTTAAAACTTGAATACACTGTTTAGTGATGCTGCAGCTTACATTCTGAATGATAAAAGTACTTCTTGTTTTTCTTTTCTAATCTTCTCCCACCCCTTCCTCCTCCCTTTCTCTTACAGGCATGGAGAGTAGAAAACTGATTTCTGCTACAGACATTCAATATTCTGGCAGTCTTCTGAACTCCTTGAATGAGCAACGTGGCCATGGACTCTTCTGTGACGTTACCGTTATCGTGGAAGACCGAAAATTCCGGGCCCACAGGAATATTCTTTCAGCTTCTAGTACTTATTTCCATCAGCTCTTCTCAGTTGCCGGGCAAGTTGTTGAACTGAGCTTTATAAGAGCAGAGATCTTTGCCGAAATTCTCAATTATATCTATAGTTCTAAAATTGTTCGTGTTAGATCGGATTTACTTGATGAGTTGATTAAATCAGGGCAGCTGTTAGGGGTTAAATTTATAGCAGAGCTTGGTGTCCCATTGTCACAGGTTAAAAGCATCTCAGGTACATCTCAGGACGGTAATGCCGAAACCTTACCTCCTGGTTCTAGTGACAAGAACCTTGAAATACAAAAATCAAAAGATGAAGCCCAAGATAACGGGGCCACTATAATGCCTATTATAACAGAGTCTTTTTCCTTATCTGCTGAAGATTACGAGACAAAAAAGATCATTGTTACCGATTCAGATGATGATGACGATGACGTCATTTTCTGCTCTGAGATTCTGCCTGCAAAGGAGACTTTGCCGAGTACCAATGCAGTGGCTCAGGTCCAGCCTAACCCAGGTGCCGTTGCCGTTTCAGATGTTGCACCTTGTGCTAGTAATAACTCTCCCCCTTTACCAAATCTCACACCTACTCAGAAACTTCCTACTTCTGTGAATCAGGCAACTCTGAGCCAGACGCAAGGAAGTGAAAAATTGCTGGTATCTTCAGCCCCGACACATTTGACTCCCAACATTATTTTGCTAAATCAGACACCACTTACTACACCACCAAATGTCACTTCTTCACTTCCAAATCATATGTCTCCTTCAATCAATTTGCTTGTGCAGAATCAGCAGACACCAAACAGTGCTGTTATAACAGGAAACAAGGCCAATGAAGAGGAGGAGGAGGAGATTATAGATGATGACGATGACACTATTAGCTCCAGCCCAGATTCGGCGGTCAGTAATACATCTTTGGTCCCCCAGGCTGATGTCCCCCCAAGTGCCACTTTTGATGGATCGTTGGTACAGAAGATGCAGATACCTACACTTCTGCAAGAGCCACTTTCCAATTCTTTAAAAATTTCAGATATAATTACTAGAAACACTAATGATGCAGGTTTAGGATCAAAACATCTAATGGAGGGTCAGAAGATCATTACTTTAGATACAGCTACTGAGATTGAAGGCTTGTCAACGGGTTGCAAGGTTTATGCAAATATTGGTGAAGATACTTATGACATAGTGATCCCCGTCAAAGATGACCCTGACGAAGGGGAGGCCAGACTTGAGAATGAGATACCAAAAACATCTAGCGGTGAGACGCCCAACAAACGTATGAAAGTAAAACATGATGATCACTATGAGTTAATAGTAGATGGGAGGGTCTATTATATCTGTATTGTGTGCAAAAGGTCATATGTCTGTCTGACAAGCTTGCGGAGACATTTTAACATTCATTCTTGGGAGAAGAAGTACCCTTGCCGTTACTGTGAGAAGGTATTTCCTCTTGCAGAATATCGCACAAAACACGAAATTCATCACACAGGGGAGCGAAGGTACCAGTGTTTGGCCTGTGGCAAATCCTTCATCAATTATCAGTTTATGTCTTCACACATAAAATCAGTTCATAGTCAAGATCCTTCTGGAGACTCAAAGCTTTATCGTTTACATCCATGCAGGTCCTTACAGATCAGACAATATGCATATCTTTCTGATAGGTCAGGCGCTATGCCTGTAATGAAGGATGATGCTATTGGGTATAAGGTTGATGCTGGGAAAGACCCTGCAGTAGGGACTGCATCTACTCCTCAGAACAAGCCAATGACCTGGGAAGATATTTTTATTCAGCAGGAAAATGATTCAATTTTTAAACAGAATGTAACAGATGGCAGTACTGAGTTTGAATTTATAATACCAGAATCTTATTGAACTTTGAAATCTCAGAAAGTTTGGTTTGCATTCAGGGGCAGGGGTTTCAAAAGACCTGTAAAACAAATTAAGGTGAAAACGAGTTCATTTCATCTGCCACGTCATCTGAAGGCAGTCTAGTTGGATTATTTGTTGATAATTTTTAGAAGCAAATTATTCTGAAAGTTTTGAGTAGAGAGTGAGAAGTTCCCCCCCCCCCCCACCGAGTATCTGTTTATATAGTTAGCTTTCAGCTCGTTTTAAAGAGGCAAGAAGAAGAAAAGCTTGGAGAGATAGTTTCCTGAATAGAATTTGAAGCAGTCTGAATGTTCTTTGAAAATAACTGGAGTTATTAGCATACCCTAGTTTATCTTACAACTTTCCCCTTCCATGTTAGCACTTTACTGCTGAATTCTCAATTATCTTAATATTGAGACTATAAATGTGTGTTGTGTTTTGGATGTGGCATAAAAAGTAAACAAGAACTTCTAAAGTTGTTCTGGAAATTTTCAGAATAAGTCTCTGCTTGGTTGTGTATTCCGCTAGTCCAAATGGATAGCAACCTCCTGCCTCCCTCCTGCCATGAAAATGGCCGTGCAGACAAGTGTCTCATCTGAAGAAAGAGTTTTTAGCTAATTAGAATTGAGTTTTGCTTTTATTGCCATCGTCTGGAAAAGACTTTGGTGGCTGGACTACTGTATATATACCTTTGCAGTTGTGGTCTCTGTGGGCAAAAATGTTAATGGAAAACAAATCTCTGTATTGCAGACAGGAGGAGAGGAAAAGTTCTGTTGCGTTTGTTTTGAAGTCTTTGTTCTTACATGATAGAGAGTGGAAGTGAATGGAGAGTTCCTTTTTTGTTCATATGGTTAAAAATGTTCCCTTGAGAAATTTCAAAGTTTGAATCCGAAAGCCACCAAATAAATCTTTCATTATGTATAAATCTTTATAAATGATAGATTCCATAAATGAGACTCCTACATATTTTAGGCAGGAGGCTACTGGTATATATTTTTAAATGTTCATATTACTTAGAATTTCTAATAGAAAGTTTTCATTTGAAATAGTTGAATCCATGATCTAGTGTTTTCCTTTCACAAGACCTTTTAGGTTTTTACCCCTTCTAAAGTAAGTTCCATTCCATCTGCAAAGTGCTGCAATATTATAGCAATCAGAAACTATATATGGAATGTTATATAGGCTTGTTGATTCCCGTTTATCTTGAGAACAATACGTGTACCTTTCTTCCTTTTCAAGTGACACATATTTAAAACACTTAGAAAATAAAGTCAAAACTCATTGAAGTGCTAGTACTAAAAGGAAGCAGGTTGGAACAAATATATAGCCTAGCCTTTATAACAGGATTAACGTGTTGAACTTCTGTAAATTACTTTTTGCAAAGGAAAAAAATTAATAGATACTGAAAAAGATTGTTGTGCATAGTCATTAGTCCTTTGTAACCTTGCTTAAATATTTCTTAACATAGATATTTTCTTTCTCTTTAACTATGTATTTTTAAAAACAGTCTATTTCTTGACTTTGAACTTAAAGCTTTAATCATAATTTTTCATGTATACATCATTCTTCTGATGGTAAGCTAGATTTGAAGATAATGGTTTCAGTGTTTCAGTTGGTAGTGGAGGGTATCAGGCTTCACTATTTGCAATAATACAAGAAGGAAGAAAAATATTATAATCCTTTGCTTACCGAGGGCTAGAATGATGTGCATCTGTCTGTCTTCTGTTCTGTGAGTCTAGACGTTCAAATCATTTTGTGAACTAATCCTTGGAGAAGTTTAAGTTAACCTTAGAACTTAAGACTCTGATCTCTGGAATCACAGTATCTGCTTCCGTTCTGTGCAGATATTGACAACATTACTCTTTGACTATAAGGTGCACTCAGAAATATTTTCAGTGGAAATTTGTTTGAGTTTCATTAATGCTGTTTCACCAGTTAGACATAATTACTTCTGCAAGTGTGAATGATACTGATGGCCAGCAGAGCTTCCAGACCTTTCAAAGTTAACTGCTAGGAAAATTAGTTGATCATAATAAAAGTTGAGAGTGCCTAACAAGGCTATTATGACAAACCAGGAATTGAGTCTGTAAGGGAAAACTATATCCATTCTGAGTAATATGGACGTAATTATTTGCTGCTGCTGTGCTCTGTGTCAATTCTGAGTATAAAATTTAAACCCTGTGCCTAATGAAGGTGTCTTCTAGAGTTTTTTTGGGAGAAGGAAAACTGGAAAGTTAACTTGTATTTTTGCCAGAAGACTCTTCCTTGCATGTATGTCAAGGTCTTCAGTTTTTTCAGAAGTTTCTATATCCAAAGTTCAGAATTCGTGTGAACTACTCCTTTGGGGCTGAAACTATTCACTCCCAGTGTTTATTGGGTTGGAAATCTGTAGCAAGATTCTGTTTAAAACTTACCATGGTGTTTTCCTATTTCATACTTAGCTTTCTGGCTACTAAATTCCTTCTTTTTTCTTTCAAGTTGGCTGCAAATTTGCTCCTGTGCTTTGTTGAAAGAGAGGACAGAAAATGAAAATGCCCAAACTAAGCAAAGATTTTAAAATGCCAGAGCAATCTTGCAAGATTTACTTTAAAATATATTTTTAGATGATCATTATCATCTCAGTGGTACTGATCCCCCACATGCAACTACTATGAGGAATTGATGTTTTCTTCTTTCCATTGTACCAAAAAGATAAATGGTTAAAAATGGTCAAGGTATTTTGTATTGTCAAGGCATGCCTAATCTAAAGGATTAAATGTTAATTCAACAGCCCTGGCTTCCTCACCTCTGTCAATCATACGAAACCTTGTTCATTTCCACCCAGTACTGTAATGTTCATACTTGTACAATCTTTCCTATCATATGACTTTAAGTTCTACTTTTCATTAACCATTACCTGGTATTAGTTCGTAGAGCTTCTTATGGCAAAAATAAAATGTTATAATTCTGATTTTCGAGTGTATTTTTTACAAGATTATCTTTCAGAAATGATACAGACTTGGAGGGCCTGGCTGGCTCAGTTGGTGGAGCATGCGGGGGGAGGAGGGGTCGTGAGTTCAGGCCCCACATTGGCAGTAGAGCTTACTTAAAAAAAAGAAAAGAAATTACATAGACTTTACTATTCTGTTGTTTTTCAGTTTTTGTAGTAGGAGACTGGGGGTACTTCTGATGACAGCATAACAAAATTTTCTACTAGGTCTGTAGCGGTGCTGACCATACTCACTACATCTTTGGCTCTCCATCTTGTTCATGTCTGTGCAGTGACCTGCCTTGGGGCTACATGTTCCAGGCCCCTTGGAGGTTAACGTATGACCGGAATGCGGGAAGGCTTGTTTTGATCTTTCCTAAGGTTGTTTAAACAACTAGGAGAGCTAACAATTTCTTCCCCTCCCCTCTGGCACACAGATGGCACCACTTTAGATAGCTACACTTTGACCTCCCCACAATGCTGTATAAAAATCTGTGGATTAAGGTCCAGCCTTTGTGGAGTATAGCTGTGTAGTGCCTGGATTGTGGTGGTCTGCTCCATTCTGCCCCCCCCCCCCCATCAGAAAGTTACCCTGAGTAAAACTCTGTCAGTGGTATGGCGTGGCTCGCTTCGCTTGCTTCATTGTTTGGTCTCAAAATGCCTTCTCAGTCTGGAGGATACTTTACTGTCCCTCTTCTACCTTCTAACAGGTTTTATATGTTGGTTCATTGCATCCCCATTGCACCTTGAACCATAATAGTCAAAAGTGAGCGGGCTGTTGTCAGTTGCTTTGGAGTGTTTGTGATGCTTTTGTAGGTTCCATGAAGACACGTGTAAGTGGATAAGGAGGAGGATAGTTTTATTAATTTGAAACATCACAAAAGCAGTCTGGGTTTCCAACATGGCAGTGATACAGATTTTAAGCAACATCCAGTTTATACAGGTTCTGGATTAATATTTTAATGTTTCATGCCCAGTTCAATACTTTAAAGCAGAATTAGGAATAAAGCAGTAAATATTACAAAATGCAGTCAAGGTGCATATTGGAAGTACAAATTCCTTCATTACAGCAAATGTTTTGCAAAAGAGTAAAGCAGCGAATATTAATTTTTCTAAGGTAACATGCACTTTATATAATTCAATGTAATAAAAAAAGAAGCTGCTCAAATTAAGTGTTACAAAATCTATTCTGTTTCAAGTTATTTTGTAAAGTAAGAAAAATACATAGAAATGAGTCAGAGTCTTAACACTTTAAGAAATGTGATAAATGTAGGATATACTGTATAATGGTGCCTCTTAAAAAATTAAATACTCATACACGTTCACTAAAGCAAAAGGTACAGTGTAAATGGCAAAAAATGTCATTGAGTATTACAAGTTGGTATTTGTATAGTAAGTCAATTGGTTATTAGTCCCTTTTTGAAATCCAATAGAATTTAATATGCTCAGAACTGTAGAAAATAATAGTAATTTTATATAATGCAAAAGGATTCTAGTGTTCCCGATTTGAACTCGATGAGACATCATTCACGATGCCGGAAGTTAAACCGAATGCTTTGCAAACACTTAACTGTGAACAATGAGTGCACTTGTTGTGCCTTGATAATTCTTGATGGCTGGGTGTCTACAAGGTAGATGGGAGCACCAGCATTTGCCTGCTACCTCTAATCCATAAGTCGGGAGGTAGCGAAATTGGCCGGGAAAATTTTCCCGTATGCGTTCTGTGTTTGCAGAACTATCTAATTAGGTACCCTCCTGTAGCCCCTGTATTTTTACGTCATACAAGTGTAGGATTATCCGTCTTCCTTTAAATCACTCCAGTTCTCAGGTTAACATAAGATCGCAGTGAAAGTGTTGGTTCTGAAGTGAAGGCATGGGTGCCAAAGTGTTAAATTCGTCAGGTGGATGGTTTAAAGCTATGCATCATTAAAAGAACCGTACAAACACCTACCACAAATGTGCTAGATGGATTTGAAATTTATGGTAACACCTAAGAATTTGTCAAGTTGGCTACTTTTGAGGTTTTGCAGACTTAAAGCGGCATTGTAACACTTTCATAATCTTGAACACTGTCATGATTGGTCTCAACAGAAAAAAGGACCAATAGGAGCAGTGGCATTAGAATACAGATGATTCTTTTGGGGGGGTGCAGGATACGTGCGGTTTGCTGGGATTGAAGCACAATATTTGAAGATTAAATAGTCACAAAGATTAGTAACAACTCATCATCACCACCCAAGAACCTAACCTAGCGTTTTTAACTCTGAATTTTAACCGTAAGATCTCCCATAGCCTATGTCTTTTGTAATACTGCACCATGCAGTAGAACCACGGTCTCCTAAGTTATCGGGTGTGTAACTGAGATCAACTCAAAACACCTCACACGTTGCTCTTTGTATTTCAGTGCGTCCTAAACAATCGATCCTGTTCCCCACTACTCGAGGGAATATTGCACTTTTCCCTTTGGGAGGTACTGATAACGAAAGCTGAGCTGAATGATCACAACAGCCATTTTTACAATACTCACAGAGAAGAAAGGAGTACAAGGTACGGGCAGCGTTTTTCGACATCCGGACACAAGCAAACAAAATCTTAGCCAGAACTCTCTGCATTGGAACCAGTGGGTAGCTCCATCTGGGAAATTTTCCTTAGGGACTGACTTTAGTGGTAGGGAAAGATAGGGCCTATAGACAAGCCAGGTGCTTCACCCAAGGTGCTAGGGCGGCGGTCTGCCAAGGGTCTGAGGACAACACTGCATTTCCACAAAGTGAAACAGGTGGCAGGCACCGCTGAGGACAGAGGTGGAGCCACAGGGAAACGCAGGTGCATACAGGACAAGCTTCTTGCCGGGATGGCTCCCCAGCCTTGCTTAGAGAGTGCGCGCTGCCCTTTTTGGAAGCGCTGGGTTCAGCCTAGCCACCCCTGCTCTGCACTGATAAATGAATAAGCTTCATCCCTATCTTTCCCTAGCTTGGCAGGCCTTCGCAAAACTTTATGCATAAGAATCGCACTTTAAATTTTGTACCCTACACACTTCCACTAAAGCAGAAATACAAAAGCCACAATAATCTCAATAGCCAGCAGGCATTCCTCTTTAGGGGCTGTAAGGTGGTGGTTTTTCAAAAGGCGGGTAGTAGGGGGGAGAGTAGCGGGGCGGTGCGCTCGAGGACCACATGTAGCTGGGCGAAGGCGAGGCAGACTGGGGCTCATCAGAAAGTCCAGAGGGAGGGGAGGATGGAAAGACACCGGAATGCTGTGTAATAAAAACAAAACCAGTTTAGGCAGCCGGGTTGCGATTCCTCCACAGGCCATTGTTACTTAAAAAGTGAATGTGGACCAAGTTTGCTTCTGTTTGGAAAAACAGAGGGCTCCTAAGCCTCACAAAGTTAATGAGGGGCAATGAGCCCGTGGGTCGGTCCCACTCTCCCGGTCCCTCAGGCTGCACAGCTCCCTGCAGATAGCATGGGGTCCTCCTCCCTGGCCCTTTGAGCCCTGCATCCAGTCACCCATTCTTGTTGCTCCTACTTCTGTGTTGCCTCTTCAATCCACCACTCCCTTGTCCACGTTTACAGCCCAAGCCTTCAATACCTCTCCCTTGAGCTATGGCAGCAGCATCCCAGCTAGTCTTCAGAAAAGGACTTTGGGCCATAAGAACTTCTGAGGTTAAGCCAGTAATACCTGGGAAAGTCTTTGCTACCAGAATATGTCACAGAGCCCATCTCACAGACCAAAACACAAAACAAAAACTAAGGTCAGAGAGCCTAAGTGGGCTTTCTTGGATCTGGGCTCTTCCGAGTCTGACAATTTCTATCTCATCTTAACCGTGGCCCACCAGCCCCAAGTGTAGGGTAGGTTGGAGGGCAGAGAGGAACACAGGCGTGGAGGTGAGAATACCAATGGTAAGAACAAGGAACAATCTGTCAGGTTGCAGAGACACAAGATGCAATTTGACTTTGTGTTGTTCAACTTTGGTAGTCTTTGGGAAGAGAGAGGATACAGATTTTTTTTTTCTTTTGTGAAAACAGTGAATTGACACGTCAGGAGCCATTGCTGCTGCTTCCTCTCTGGCTCATGTATACCCTTGACTCTGATGATTTTCCTGCTCAAGGAGAGTTGGCCTGTTTTTGTTTGGTTCATTGCTATATCCCGCAGAGCTCAGAACAGTGCTTGGCAAGTAGTAGGTGCTCAATAAATGTTGAATGAGTGACCCTAACCTCAGGAGTATATGAGATGAACTTGGCACGGTTTTTTTTTTTTAAGATTTTATTTACTTATTTGAGAGACAGAAGCAGACTCCCCGCTGAGCAGAGAGCCCAACGCAGGGCTTGATCCCAGGACCCCGGGATCATGACCTGGGCGAGGGCAGATGCTTAACCGACTGAACCACCCAGGGGCCCCAATTGGGCATGTTTTTTAAAAGTAAAATCGAGTTTCAAAGAATGCCGCCCCATCTTGTGGGTACCGCTGCCTTGCTCCAGCGGGGCAGCATGGCTGAGGCCTGAAGACTGGAGGGGGCTACCCAGATAGCAGGAGGCCAGGGGCCAGTTTTAGGCTCTCAGGAAGGGTGAACATAATAAGCCAATGAACGGGGCTGGTGTGTCTTAGCTCTAGGAGGAACTGGTATATTAAAAAAACAAACAAAAAGGGGCGTCTGAGTGGCTCAGTCGGTTAAGCGTTGACTCTTGGTTTTGGCTCAGGTCATGATCTCATGATCTCGGGAGTCATGGGGATCCAGCCCACGGTTGGGCTCCCTGCTCAGCGGGTGTCTGCTTATCCCTCTCCCTCTGCTCCCCTCCCCCACTCTCTCTGAAATAAATAAATAAAAGCTATGGCTTTTAAAAGAAAAACAAAAAGACCCACTTACCCCAAAATTTCTCAAGAGTTCAAGTGCTGTTTGGGGGAGGTCATGCCTTTACTTTGTGTGGCTGGCCAGAGTCTGAGTCGATCATGTCATTTTTAAAGGCCTGGGGCAATCGAGAGGCAGCCTTGACATGGGATTTCTGGAGCCTGAGCCCACCTGGCTGAGTCTCCTAATCGCCAGTCCTCACCCCTGCACGCCTTAGAAAGGGCTGTCCAGGTTTCTAGGTCTTGCCCGAGACACGGAAATATCTGTCCACATCATGCTGGGGCCACCATCACTCCCTCCTCCTCCCCCGCCCCATCCATTATTTCTGCCCTGAGGGAAGGAATGACAGGGTCCTAGAACCTGCAGAGCCTCTAAAGATAAAACTTGAGTCCGTGGACTTGAGACAAGCAGGATTCCTTGCTAAAATCCCAACTTGTCTCCCGCCTCCGGGAAGACTTCCTGGTTTCCATTCTGCACTGCAGGCCTCCCTCCCCTCTCCCTCCTCTCTTGCTGCTTTCCTCAACGAAGAACACTGTCCTCTCAGCCCAGTGGGGACAAGAGTCTCCGTGCCCGGGGACGGGGACGCGGTGCTTGGCCCTTCTGAATGCCGCCACGGGAGGGTGAGAACCAGGCGGCCGGTCTTAGGTGCTCCCAGCCCCGGACAGGAGGCCAAGTTTCCGACAGCGCAGCGAAAGGCAGTTCTGTCCCGAGAGGTGCTACGAGAGGCTTCTGTGGGCAGCAGCTGCCGCGGGGGGGCAGTTGTACACTTTGATAGTAAAGGGGGGGGTGGTGACACAACGGCCTTTGGTTCTCACTTATTGCTTTCATGTTCGGGAAGCATTCAAGTGGCCAGGGCTGGGATGTTTCTCACTTCCCCTTGAGGACGCTGGGAGCCTTAAGGATAAAATTGAAGGGCTCCTGGCAGAGCTAGGGAGCTAACTGGCTGTAGTCCACACACCCTTGGGGCCCGGTGTGGGGAGTGGGGGACAAGACCCACAGGACCAGCACGTAGTTTCCTAGCAACAGGCAGGCACCTTGGGAAGGATTTGGCTTTGTTGCAGCTGGGGAGCTGGCCTGGTGCCTTTTGGTTCCTGCCTCCGAGTCGACTTTACTAATGGGACAGGCAGCTCAGAAGAACAGAGCTTGGAATCCCCGCTCAGCGCAAAGCATGAAAAGCACCTAGATAGCCTACTGCTGGGCCTCCGTCAGTTGGAGCTTCCCGAGTCGCTCCTTGGAGGCTGGAGCGAGAAGAGGGGCAAGGCGCAGGTGTGGCAATTCACCAGGTGGACAGGAAAGGAACCAGCCCCTGGTTAGAGTGAAGTAGGGGGACCAGGCCGGTAGGCCCGGCTGGGAAGTATGGCTGGAACCCCTTAAGGTTTTACACAAAGCTCCCCTGGGTTGAATTTCCCAGTGGAAGTAGAAACCGATGCTTTATACCCTGCGGAATTCGGACTACTTGGCTGAAACTAAAGTACAGGCAGGAGGGAAATGAACGTGGGGGCAACAGAAGTGAGTGGGGAGGTTAGCGAGGAGGCAAAGGTAGTCTCAGTTTCTATCCTTCCTGTCTCGGGGGATGGGGAGCTCATGAAGGGAGGACACCGTGGAGTCCGGTGTTTGCAAGAGTCCCGTTTCTCCCAGCTCAGCACTCAGAGCATCCTCGGGGCCATCTGACCAGAGTGAAGTCCTTAAAAACACATCACTTGGGGCGCCTGGGTAGCTCAGTCGGTTGAGGGTCTGACTCTTGGTTTTGGCTCAGGTCATGATCTTGGGATTGAGGGATTGAGCCCCACGTGGGACTCTGCTCTCAGTGCGGAATCTCCTGGATATTTTTTCTCCCTCTCCCTCCCCTTCTGCTCCTCCCCCTGCTCATTGTGCTCTCTCTCTCTCTCTAAAATAAATAAAGTCTCTAAAAAAATTTAAAACCCCACATCACTCAAAACCCACACCACACAACTCCAAAGTCTCCAAAAAGGAAAACCAAAGACAGCTCGAACCTAGAAAAAGAACTGGGAGAGGTATGAGAAGTGTCCCAGCAGCCGCTAGAGTGGGGAGCAATTTAATAATTAATCAGAGAGAATTTACTCTCTAGAGACCCTTTCTGAGTCATGATTAGGAAGCCCATAATTTAAATCAGTAAAAGATATAAAGATCCTAAAATTAACTGGGGGAAAAAGATCTATGCTGGGCTCAGATTTACAGCTTCTCCAAAGAATTCTTTAAGCCTATTCTAGAGTCAGACAGACTCCAATGACAAGAGACTGGCAATGACAAGACTGTTTCCCTCAAAGGATTACACGGGATGATATATGTGAAGCACTCGGCACCATGCTTGGTGCAGAACAAGGCTCAGTGAATAGGAGCTGTTCTTAAAAAGTAGAGGCTTCCACAAATCCCTGACGTCCGTGCTATAAACCCACAGTGTAGGTTTGGGTTAGGGACCCTATTGCTGGGTTTCCACAGCACTCTGGGTAATAGACTATTTACTTTTTTGTCTCCATTGCTGTCCCCTGACCACCCCTGACTCAAGTCCCTGATTTCCTTTTTTTTTTTTAAGATTCTATTTATTTATTTGACACACACACAGAGAGACAGCGAGAGAGGGAACACAAGCAGGGGGAGTGGGAGAGGGAGAAGCAGGCCTCCCGCTGAGCAGGGAGCCCGATATGGGGCTCCATCCCAGGACCCCGGGATCATGACCCGAGCCAAAGGCAGACGCCCAACGACTCAGCCACCCAGGCTCCCCAAGTCCCTGATTTCTTAATGCAATCAATCTTTCTATCCACGGCTCCTAGCACAGTGCTTGGCACATGGGAACACAGAGTAAACACCGACTGAACGGAAGCCAACAGCCCGAGTCACCACTGGCATTGTCAATCTTGTTTTCATCCCTGGGGTAGTGTCTGAATGAGGAACAATGGATGAAGAAATGTCTCCATACCCTACAGAGAGGCTTCCTATCTTAGAGTGTACAAGGACCATCAGCAGGGAGATGATTGTTCCTACTTCAGGGGTTCGTTATAAAGTGAAAATTCCTAAAATCAATATAATCAACATAATTTGCTTCGATAAAAAATAAATGGAGGCAGCCTCTGGGGCTGGACCTATGTGTCTGTGGCCCCTCTATCCCAGGAAGACCTTTTTTTTTTTTTTTAAAGTAAGCTCTATGCCCAACATGGGGCTTGAACTCAGTCCCCGAGATCAAGAGCTGAGTGCTCTGCTGACTGAGCTGGTCAGTGGCCCCCCGGGATGACTTTTTATTACTTTTTATTGCTGTGTTAAATTTCAACATCTCTGCATTCTCTCTCTCTCTCTTTTTTAAAGATTTTATTTAATTATGAGAGAGAGAGAGAGCACACATGAGAGAGAGCAAGAGGGGGGTGCAGAGGGAGAGGGAGAAGCAACCTCCCTGCTGAGCAGGGAGCCCAACCCCAGGACCCTGGGATCCTGACCTGAGCCAAAGGCCGATGCTTCACCGACTGAGCCACCCAGGCGCCCCCATCCTTGCAGTCTCTTAAAGGACTCCTCTTGCCTCTGTCCCTGCTGAAATTGTCTATGCCCTTTTTGAACAGATTCATGTTTCCCAGTCTGTGTAGCACCTATTTGGGTAACGAGTTCCCTCTGTTGTCTGCCTGTAAATACTATAGGCTTTAGAACAAGTTCCAGCATTATTTTTTTCCCAAGCTTTGATGGACACCTCCTTGTTCTGGTTCTGCATTTTATAAGAGTGAACAAGTCCGTGGTCACACTATATATATTACTGTTGCGATATACAGGCCTAGACCTCCACGCACAGCATCTAAGCCGAACAAAAGGACACTGTCTTCAACAAAATGGGGCTTTCCAGGTTCAATTATTTTGTTAATCTAAAGCTGAAATTAGGTTGCCCAAGGGCTTTGTGTTTGTAAACTGGCTGGCTAATTGGAAGCACCCCCAAACAGTCATGCCTTTATGTCCCCTTGGAGCATCTAGGGGCCCTTAGTCAGGAGAAGCAAATTCATTATGGGCTCCTCTCCTTTCAAAGGTATTTCCTTTGGTCCTCAAATTTTCAATTAACCAGACTTCCGTGTAATCCCACTCTTCTATGGTCAAGGGTTGCCGATCACTGTAAATGTTGAAAAGACCATTTTGCTTGTTTCCTTGAAGTGCCTAGCCCAGTGCTCTGCACACAATGAAGGCCTTTTAATTAAGTGCCTTTCTTGGTTCTGTTTTTCTGTGCTTTGTCTCAGCTCAAAAGGAAAAGGGGAAAGTGCAAATTTGGTAACTCTATTTCGGACCCATGTGATAACAAGGCAAAAAAGGGGAGGGGGGGTGTTATTTAAAAAAACAAAACAAAACCCTTTCTCCGTGTAGTCCTAGTTAAGGAAGTCTGGAAAAAAACAAGGGACTTGTTCCTCATTACAGATTTCATTCAATCCCTTGTGTGGCCAGAGTCCTTTGTGCTAAAGAGCAGGTCTAGGCCTCTCTCTGTGGCAGAAGAATGGGAAAAGCCGCGGTTGGACAGGGGTCCATACTGACGTACTAATGAGTACGTCCCCTCCTGGGTGCTGGTCAAGGCAATTTGGGACACCTCGATCCTCGCTCCTTCTCTCCCTTTTCTTCCATCTCTCTGTTTCCTGTGTCTTTCCCACCCTCCCCATCTCTCCCATCTTGCCTTGCTATAGTCTGTAAGCTCGTCACTGGTACCCACAGGCTGCTGAAGGCCGTCAGGCTGAGGGCCTGGCTACCTTGTCCATAGGAGGGAGGTTCCATAATTAGGGAGAGAACAAGACAGCAGGAATGGCAGCAAGAGTCACGGAGAGTTGTGTTTCCCTCAGAACATACCTGAAAGTCGTAAGCAGAATATGGCGGCAGGTGGGGGGGGCTATGATAGTAGGTATTGTATGATGCCACTTGAGGACGAGCATAGTAAGAAACCGTCGGGTGGGCATTTTCAACAGAACAGTTCAGCGCTGGCAGAGCTGGGTTCTGTAGAAGAACACAAAGTAGAAACAACATAAACGTTCATCACCGGGAGAATGATTAAATAAACTGGCACGTCCGTACTGTGCAATACCATGCAGCTCTTGAGCCACAATGATGTGGACCTATGGTCCCTGCCGGAGAAAGCCGTCCAGCAGACATCCTTAAGTAGTAACAAGACTAGAAGGCCACCGGCAAAACTAAGGAGACCATAAAGAGATCAGTGGTAGCCAGGGGTTGTGGCTGGGGGGAGGGAGGAACAGGCAGAGCACAGAGGGTTTATAGGGCAGTGAAACGTCCCTGTGTGATAGTAGAATGATGGGTACATGTCATTATACATTTGTCCAAACCCGCAGAATTACAACAGCAAGAGTGAGCCCTAAGGTAAACTATGGACTTTGGGTGACAATGACTTGGCGATGTAGGTTCATCCTTGATAATAAATGTGCTGCTCTGCTGGGGATGTAGTTAAAGGGGGAGGCTACGTGTGGGATGGGAGCAGGGAGGACATGGGAAATCTCTATACCTTCCTCTTTTTTTTTTTTTTAAGATTTTATTTATTTATTTATTTGACAGAGACACAGTGAGAGAGGGAACACGAGCAGGGGGAGTGGGAGAGGGAGAAGCAGGCTTCCCGCGGAGCAGGGAGCCCGATGTGGGACTCGATCCCAGGACCCTGGGATCATGACCTGAGCCGAAGGCAGTCACTTAATGACTGAGCCACCCAGGCGCCCCTCTATACCTTCCTCTTAATTTTGTTGTGAACCTAAAACTCCTCCAAAAAAAATGAACCCGCTACGTTATATAGCATGATTCCTGACTTACGTAAAAACAAAGACCCGAACAACTATACATGTATGTACGTTTGTAAATGAAAAGAAATTAACCTGGAGAGATTCACAACAGACTGTCAACTGTGGTTATCTCTGGGGAGGGAAGTAGCATCAGGAGGTAAATGGGGACCCTTCACTTTCTTTCCTTTTTTTTTTTTTTTAACTTAAGTAGGCTCCATGCCCAATGTGGAGCCCAGTGTGGGGCTTAAACTCATGACCCTGAGATCCAGACCTGAGCTGAGATCAAGAGCTCGACCCTTAACTGACTGAGCCACGCAGGTGCCCTTCTATTTTTTTTTTTTTATATATAATAGGTATTACTTGTGTCATTTCCCCCCAATTTATTATTTTTAAAAATTCGAACCTATAGAAAAGTTGAAATGATGTAAAAAAACAAAAAGACAAAGAAAAGAATAAGATCCCAAATACACTGCTAAAGGAAGTCACCACTGCTCATTAGTTCCCAACCAGGGCTGTCCCAAGCAGGACCTTATGAGTGCCACATGGGTCAAAGTGCAGGGTAAATGTTTTCCCCATTTTCCGTGTCATTGACACTGCTGCCATTTGCATGGATAATCAAGAGCTGTCTGCAAAATCAATGAGTCTTGATTCTTGGTACATATCTACTCCACATTAACGGAGAGCAGAAGCTTCCTCTCAAGTGATGAAAGCGTGTGGGCAGGCTTTGGCAATGGCTACAGGCAGCCACGCTGGGGGTGTTGGCAGAGGAATCTTCCTTAGAGCAAGTTTCAACACAGTTCTACTGCTCTCTTCCTTGGAGTGGGTTACTGTTTACATCTCTGGGAGGTTTGAAGAGCTACAAACCTCAGGCATTACAATGCAGCTCCCAGACAAGCAGAGAAATGTTTGTCAGCCCCTCCCACGCTCGGGAGAGGGCTGAGATTCTTGACCATTCCAAGGGCTGGCTCGCTTTATAGAGAAAGAGTGCTCAGAAACGCCCTTACCTCTCCACCAGAATGCTAAGAAGAAATTTCATCCCCGAGGAAGTCCAGAAAGCATGTTCCCTTGGCTTTCTGTCAGTTAAAAGCACGCTCTCCAGCTCTTGCAAAATGAAACCAGTTCTTCTATGCAAATAAACTAAGCCTAGCCAGAGAGAAACAATCATGCAATGTAAACTCTATCTATAAAAATTGTTGTGTGTTCAGAGAAGAGGCCGGGGAGGGGGGCGGTGCGGGGCGGGATCATCTTTGAAAGGAAGTTGACTATTACAGAGAAAACAACACAAGAGGAGGATGGAATGAGCACAGAAAAGGCACGGAAGAGAGGAGAGTCCAGGGTAGAGGGTGTAGACAGAATGGGCAGGGCAAGAGAGGCCGGGGGAGCAAAGGGAGGTAAACGGTTGGGCAGGGAAGGGGCCAAAGAGATGGCTCCAAATAAATGTCTGGTGAGGCCTTACATTGCTAACTGTGATTTTACAACACATTTGGGCTCTGTGTCTGTTTGTGTGTGTGTACAGCACTGTGTGCATTTCTGTTAAAACCCTGGGGCTCCGGGGGCGCCTGGGTGGCTCAGTCAAGTGTCTGCCTTGGGCTCAGGTCATGATCCCGGGTCCCAGGATCGAGTCCTGCATCGGGCTCTCCACTCAGCAGGGAGCCTGCTTCTCCCTCTGACCCTCCCCCCTCTTGTGCTCTCTCTCTCTCTCTCTCTCTCACTTTCTCTCCCTCAAATAAATAAATAAATAAAATCTTTAAAAAAAAACAACTCTGGGGCTCTGAAGTTGTGAGACCCGCCCCCCATCACTGATCAGGCACATTCTGAGCTCCAGGGAAACAAGAAATTTCTAGGTGGCCCAGGAAATGGTGAACGCAGTCTTGCCTGGACGAGACTGAGTCTATTCTGAGGCGATGATTGCGGACTTTGGAAATAGTGCCACTTTTATGCCTCCCTGCTTTCCTCCAAACCAGAGACACCGAAGAGGAGAAACTGGCAAGATACTGTCACCTTTTAAAGACCCATCTCAACTTCTTCTATCTTGGGTCAACAGACACTTCATCAAACATTTCTCAAAGATCCTTTTCCCCGTGCCGCCTCTGGTCGGGGAATGAGGACATCCTTGTTCCTCTCAGGAGGCCACATTCTGGAAGCAGCGGCTCCTAGCTGATCCCGTTGTCAGCTGCCAGCTCCCAGCCCTTGGCTCCTGTCCTCACTCCCTAGGAACGGCTTTCACCAGCCAGCCCCCCGCGGGCCTCCCTGCAGATCCCCGGGCCTTCTGCTCGGCGGGGAGGCACACCACGAGTCGCCAACCGCGTTTGGACCCAGGCCAAAGACGGTATTTAGGCTCACCTGGCTGATGTTCCAGGATGGCCTACACCACGTCTCATTTTAGTAAAGCCATCAAAGTAAGGGCTCTCCCTGGGCCCCCCATTTTCCATTCCCGTTCGCTCTCCCATCTCACCAATCGGATCTTTGCGCTCGGTCTTTCGTTTTGCCCACTGGTCCTTGACTGAGTTCCCAGGCCCTGCATTTGTACTTCTCTGGCCCTCCTCCTCCTTTCCTCCTAAGGAAGCTCTGGACAGCTGGAAACAACTTGCCTTTAACTGTTCTAAATTAAAGCCGCTAAACAAAGGAGGTAATGTGTGTTAAAACACTTGTGGAACCGGAAAGGGCTATCCAAACGTTGGTCCGGGCAGCTGGGGTGCAGTAGAAAGAGCAAAAGCTCTGGCATCGGACAAAGCTGGGCTCCAGTCCCAGCTCTGCTGTTTAGTTCTGGGCAAGTCACTTGACCTCTGTTGGCCTGTTTCCTCATCTGTTAAATGGGGGCAGTAATTACCTCATCAGGTAGTAATAGTGGGGAGGCGTGAAGAAAGTAATTGCGCAAAAGCCCTTCGTATAAAGGACCATCGTCACTGCTACCTCTCAGGACAGACCCTCAACAAACCCCCTTTCCCCCTAAAGATCAAAGGTCACAGTGCAGAATGTGAGCCACTCTGGCTGGAGGAGAAGCTCTGGGGTTGGCGAGTTGAGGAGATGGGACAGCAGGATGGGTGTTAAGGGTTCTCTGGAACATTCCCAGTGCTTTTAGCCGCCCCCTGGGGAAAGTCTCCAAGAACACAGGGCATTCTTTGTTCAACCCAGAAAGAGCTTTTCTGAAGCCCTCTCACCCCAAAGCTCCCTTAGGCCCAGCCCTACGGGACCTCCTCCCTCCGAGGGTCCCATCTATGCTGATGCGTCCCCCACTCCTCAGTGCTCCGGCTTGCCCTGGTGTGGGGAGGGGCGCAGGAATGAGAAATGTGTGTATGAGGGGCGCCTGGGTGGCTCAGTCAGCTGAGCACCCGACTCTGGGTTTTGGCTCAGGCTGTAATCTCAGGGTCATGAGATCGAGCCCTGTGTCAGGCTCTGCGCTGGGCGTGGAGTCTGCTTGAGATTCTCTCCCTCTCCCTCCTCCCCGCCCCTGGCTCTCACTCTCTTTCTCACTCTAAAAAGAAATAAATAAATAGAAAGTAAAAAAAAAAAAAAGGAAATGCGTGAGTGAGAGAGGGAGAGAAAAAAAGAGGGACAGACAGACAGGACATGAGCGGGGAAGGAATTCTCTTGACTTGGAGTCACCAGCAGGAACACTCAATAACTTCCTGACAACTTGGTCGTGCTCTGGAGTGTTTTCTTTTCCCTTGTCTTACCCCCGCCTTTCACTTTCCATTGCTTAGCCTTTTGACAGTCCAAGGTCAAGTTACAAACTGCCTTTCAGGTTGCTGTTCCTCAGGGAGCCCAAAATGGGACAGAAACAGCCCCGGGCTGAGGGGCTATCTGCCTCATTTCTGGGGTCAAAGGAAAACCCCTTTTAGGCACAAAATAATTCCCTAAACACATGAGGGACCCCTCTAAAGCAGTGGTACTCAATCCTGGCTGCAGAGCAGAACCATCTGGGGAACTTGTAAAAATATTGATGCCCGTGCTTCAATTTAGACCAATTAAATTAGAAACTCTGGAGGAGGGGTCCAGGCATCTGGGCTCTTTTAAGCACCTCAGGTGATTCTATTCTAATAGGAAGCCAGGTTGACAACCATAGCTCTAAAGCTATTATCGCCATAGTTAGAGATCAAGGTTTGTTAAATGAGCAAAGAAATGCTTAGCAACGCTTTAAAAGCACAGGAAGGGGGCGCCTGGGTGGCTCAGTTGGTTAAGCGACTGCCTTCGGCTCAGGTCATGATCCTGGAGTCCCTGGATCGAGTCCCGCATCGGGCTCCCTGCTTAGCGGGGAGCCTGCTTCTCCCTCTGACCCTCCTCCCTCTCATGCTCTCTGTCTCTCATTCTCTCTGTCTCAAATAAATAAATAAAATCTTTAAAAAAAAAAAAAAGCACAGGAAGGAAGAAGCCCCCTATTATGGGGCACTTACTGGGTGCACGCGCGCGCGCACACACACACACACACAAATATGGCCAGGAGTTGAGAGGGAAGATAGGAAACTCGGGGAGACTGAGGTTGAGGACAAGACCCTGCAAACAGCTTAGCCCAGGGCTGGCCCTTCCAGTGGAGAAAGAGAAGAGCCCACATGGTCTTTCTGGAGAAACTCCAGGATGAAATTCCTGGGGAGGGGGATACTAGCATTACTCTTACCTGAGCTAAAAAACCTCTTTTCTTCCATCTCTCCCAAATCTGTTTAAAAAAAAAAAAACACTGCCCAGAAAGGTTTCTACTAAAAGTGAGTGTTTGGTGGGGGGAGGGGGGAGCATGAAAGGCTATGTTTACATAACCAGCATGAACGGGAGAATTGAGGCCACCAGCTCCTCACCCCCGCCCCCAGAATGTGCCTCAAGAACATGGGCAACTCATGTTAACAAGAAATTTTTGCAGACTAATGACATTGCCTGGTTCCTTCAACTTGAGATGTTGGAAGGCAGCTACATTCTTAGAGCAATGGCTTCTGATTCCTCCCTTCAAAACATGGGTCCCCGTCGCCTCCAACCTCCTAGGCTCCACCTTGGCCCCCGGCAGGGGCCTCTGGAATGGGAAGGCACTTCCTTCCTTACCATGTCCTTAAAGCCTCCAAGGACAGCGGCAGTGATGATGCCCAGGAACAGGCCGACGATGTTGAGGATGGTGGCAGACCAGAGCAGGTGGTAGAGGTGAATGATGTCCTGGCAGCTGCTGACGTCGATGTATTCATAGTACCCACCGGTGATCTCCACGCGGCTGGACAGGGAGAAGCACACACCCATCAGTCCCCAGGGAGCAGGTTGTCCCCCGAGGCTTTGGCTACCACGCAGCTCAGTGAAAAGACAGGTGAGCAGGTGGGGAGCTAGGGTGAGGGACAGCACAGCCATGAATGCACTGGGGGAGCGAGGCACTATGATAAAGTGTGATTGCTGTTTATCCAAAAAAAATAAATTAAAAAAACCACCTCCCCCCTACCAGGGAAACACCTGTCACCATCACTAACAGAATAGCTATGCCTATCAATCTATCATCATAGATGCCGATCAAATCTATGATTGGGAAAAATAGTACAATAGTACTCAGTATTAGATAGCATATATTGACCCTTACTCCGTGCCAGGCACAGTGCTAAGCATTTTACACGCGTGAATTCGTTAAATCTGTGCTGTCCAATATGGTAGCTACTAGTCACGTGACTGCTTAAATTTAAATTAATTAAAATGAAGTAAAACAAAAAATTCAGTTCCTCAGGCTCACCAGCCACATTTCAAGTGCTCAATAGCCACACTTCTAAGAGCCACACTAGAGGCGGGCTACTGCACTGGACAGAGCAGATATTGCATTACCATTATTGCAGAAAGTTCTATTAGACAGCACCGCAAATCCTTACACTATTCTATGAGGTACGTACTATCACCATTCCCATTTTCCAGATGAAGAAACTGAAGCACAGAGAGGTTAGGAACTTGCCCAAGTCATAAGTGGTAAAGCTGGGATCCGAATTCAGGCTTCAAAGATTTCGCCGTTTCCTCTTTCAAAACAAAACAGCAACAAACACAACAACAACGTCCCAGGAAAAAACTGAAGCCAAGCTGCTGCCCAAAACCCGAATCTCACCTCCTTGGAGAGGCCTTCCCTGGCCACTTTCAGTCCAAAGCCACCCCCCATCCCCTCCCCGCCCAGCCACCGTCCCTCACATTACTTGCTGTGGACTGAATTGCGTCCTCCTCCAACACTCGCAAGTTGAAGCCCTAACTCCCAATAGGATTGCATTCCGACACAGACAGGGCTTTTAGGAAGTAATTGAGGTTAAATGAGGTCAGAAGGGTGGAGCCCTAATCCGATAAGATTGATAGCTTTATAAAAAGAGGAAGAGAGAGAGAGAGAGAGAAATCTCTCTCCATCTACATGCACACACTGAGGAAAGGCCAGGTGAGGACACAGGGAGAAGGTGGGTGTCTGCAAGCCAGGAAGAGAGCCCTCCCCAGACCCCCGCCATGCGGGCACCCTGATCTCAGACTTCCAGCCTCCAGAACTCTGAGCAAATGAATGTCTCTTGTTGAAGCCACGCAGTCTACGGTATTTACCATGGCAGCCTGAGCTGCCTAATACATTACCCTCCTTGAATTGCTCTCTAGCACTCACACATTACTGTCTGTCTCTCCGACCTGAACGGAAGTTCTAGGGCAGGGACTCGGTTTGTTTTGTCCACTGCTGTCCCTGACATCTAGCTGGTGCTCCATAAACACTTGTTGAGCTGATTCAATGAAAGTCCCTGTCTTCTTTGATGTTGCAAACTAGTTTACAACTTGGCTGCTGGAATCGCTAATGAATCTCCAACATTGTGGTTCTTAAAATGAAAGTCACAACCAAAACGCCCCTGGCGTCGGGGTGGTTATTAGGTGGGACTCCCCTCTTAGAAGAACCCTGGAAGTGAAAAGGGGGAAAAAAATTAAAGCTTAGCCTCCAAAGCGAACCAGGGAGGGACTGTTCACCCAAGAAAAGACTTTTAAACTTCACAGAAGATTTTATTTTATCTTAGGATTCTTTAAAATAAGTGTTTTCGGTGTTTCTTCTGAGGACTTGCCATCCCTGTGGTTACGGGACAGACTGCATCAGAACCATCTGTGTTTGTGTGTATGAGTGCCTGCCTGTGTGTGTCGGTGTGTTATTTGTGTGTCTGTGGGTGCATATGTCTTGGAGAAAGAGATGCTTAAACATGCAGATTCCCAGGCCCCAGTCCCACAGAATCTGGCAGAATCTCTTAGGGTGAGGCTCAGGGATCTGTGTTAACGAGCTCACTGATGTTTGAAACCCACTGTTTTATTTGTTTGTTTTTTATTTTTAAAGGAAACTCTGCCCCCAAAGTGGGGCTTACACTCTCGACCCTGAGACCAACAGTCACACGTTCCACCTGACAGAGCCCGCCAGGTGCCCTGAAACCCACCGTTTTAAATAGTAAGCTTCCATAGTGAAATTTCAAAGTTGTCTTCATTCATTGGAATTTGAGCTGGATTTCAGTATGTTCAAGGGCAGAGCTGGAGCCCACCCATAAGCAGGAAGGGATACACAGAAAGCTTATTGCCTAAAGCTTAAAGACCCGTGGCTCTCTGCATACATCCATGAACATAGTAACTCCAAAGTAATTATTACTTGTGGCAGGTAGAATATTTTCTTTTTGATAGTATCAAATAAGAATATGTATATCTAGCTATCATCATAGATGTCGATCAAATCTACAATTCTGAAAAATAATGCAATTATAATAGCAAAAAGTGCTATAGTCCTTACTATTATCTGGTACTATTCTAAGCAGTTTGCAAACACTAACTTACTTAATCTCTATAATAACCCTATATGGTAGGGGCTATTTTTATCCCTGTTACACACAGATGAGAAAATCAAGGCAGAGACAGAAATTAAGTAGCAGAGGTGAGATTTGAACTCAGACACTCTGGCCTTGAGTTTATACTTAACCATGACATTTTGCTGCCTCCCAAAATCAAAACTGAGCACCACTGACATAAATCACTGTCGAATTCTGTTACTCTATCATTAATTATAATCAAACAAACCAGATTTATATTTCATGCTACCTCTTTTCATATTACTTATCTTTTCTTTTTTCACTGAACCTAGTAGAGAACCATGGGCCATAACATTGGCTCCATAGCACCTAGGATATTAGACACTGGATGGAGAAATGATCCAGTAAAGAGGGGTCAAGACGTGCTCGCTTCGGCAGCACATATACTAAAAAAGAGGGGTCAAGAAAGAAGACATACTTCATCATCCTTTTGAAAAATTCTTGCTTCTGATATAAAATATGAACATATCCCATGTTTATTGGGATTTTAAGGCATTACTCTCAAGAGTATCACTTATTAATAAAGAGATCTATTCCGTGAAAAGAAAGATAGCTTACTGTCATGAAGAGGCGCAGACAGGACTGCCAAAAGGCAGGCCCATGGGTAAGGATGAGTGCGGGGTTGTCGGGGTACAGGAAGGCTGAAGAGTCAGCTTCTGACTTCCCCCAAATTATCTCTGTCTACTTCCCAACACACTGAGGGCGGGCCGAGTACACACAGACAGGCAGGACAACACAGAAGACTCTGGAGTCAGACTGCATTTGGATCCCAGCTCTGTCACTTATTTGCTGTCTGACCCTGAGCAACTTGCTTAACTTCTCCAAGCCTGGGGGATTTAATGAGAGAATGCACCAGAGCACCACGGCAGCACATAATAAGAGCCCCCGGCAAAACATGTAGCTACGTTTTTTTTCCCCTTCTAAGAGCCAGCCTCTGGCAACGAACCTTAGAATCTCGTTATTAAAAGGGTTGACACTTGAAAGGCGCAGACCACACCACCGTGATAGGTTAGTGGTTTGTTTAAAAATACTCAATTATTTTAGATACTATATGTTTGGTTCCAGTTTGAGCAGGTTCAGCAGCTTTGGAAATATTTTTTACTTAACCATGAAGGAAAAGAACATTAATACTTAGCCCTGGTTCAGGGTTTAGCAAATGAATGCGATTTGTTTCTGTGTGAGATTCATGATTCCACTTGGTTCAGTCTCCAGGCCTGCAAGGCTCTCCTACCAGACCCTACCACTGCCCAATTAAGCTTCCTCAAACATTTTTAAAATGGAATAATTCATTTAATCAAAATCCTTCCATGGCTCCCCATTCATTACCTTCCGGCAAAGGGGTCCAAATTCCTCAGTCTGCCATAATCCGAGTCCAAAATGGAGTCCGCGTTCCAGCTAGCCTGGAGCCCCCAGGAGCCCGGACCTGGCCATGCTGGGTACTTATTCCAAACCTATGCTCAGATTTCTCTCCCTGCATGGAAGGTACTACCTTCTGTTCTCTGCCTGTCCGAACCTCTCCCACTGCTTGAAGCTTCCATACCCATCTCTCTAGTGTCTTCCTCAAGGACTCCAGTGCCCCATTCATTGGCTTTTTCCCTGGACTCCCACAGCCTCAGACAGTCTGTTCCTCTTAGTTTGGCACTTTGCAAATGTCAGTAATTCAGTTAGTCATTCAATCCGATGTTTATTGAGGGCCCACTCAGTGCTGAGTACTGTGCTGGGTGCTGAGGCTACAGCCAAGGTGGACGTAATGTCTCCATTTAAATTGTAACCTCTTGAGGGTGAGGGTCATCTCTTACACATCTGTTGTGTCTTCCTCACTGCCGAGCACAGGGGTAGAAACATCGTAAGTCATCAATAAATACCTGGTGACTGAGTAACTGAGTTCAAAGACTGTGGCATTGATCATGAGCTTGATTACCCAATATGGGCTTTCACCCTCTTGCTCCCAACTTGCTGGGTGTGCCTTGAGAAACAGATAACCTCTCTGTTTCAGTTGCCTCCTTAACGAAGGAGGAGGCAACAGATCTTGGATAAGGCAGCAGGGCATCCTTCTGCTCTTCCACAGGGGCCTGGAATCATGGGAATCTTTGTATGGGTCTAAGCTGCCCTCCCCACAACCCCGCTGGTAAACTGAGTTCCGTCAGGGTAAAATTATGCTTTCTCCATACCTATTCTTCTCGAACAGTCCCTGGCACATATTTCAGGAGCTCAATAAAAGTTTGCTGAAGGGAGGAATGAATGAAAGTAAGCTATCTCCTTTCGTTTTGTTACCAGCTGAAGCAGTTCACAAACCACCCCATATCCTTCCATTTCCTTTAGGTGACACGCTGGAAACCAGTGATCTGACTTGACCTCTCCAAAGCTGAGTGAAGTGCTCTGAGAGGCAGCTGCTGAGGAGCTGTGTCCTAGAGAAGGCCACCTTCCTGAACAAGGCTAAATGGAATAATCTATGTTTGGTATTAAAACCTCACTGCCTTGATGTCAAGGAAGGTCTGTGGGTTTGAAGGGACAGTAGAAACTCTGTTTCCATAGCTCTGTACAAATGACTGCCTGATGTTTCTGTTCCTACTTTTTTTTTCTTGGACTTCTTTCCAGGAAATGGACTCGGGGAGCTGCCAATCGATTAAAAATAGGTTTCGTGTGAGGAAAACAAATACGCGCTCGGCAAAATTAAAGCCCCTGCGTCTCTCAGAATGCTTGTTGCTAGCTATGTTTAGGCCCGGGGTGCAGGTCTCTCTGGCGCTGGCTGGAGAAAGCCTCGAGACAAGGAAAAACTTTGCCCTCTATTGTAGGATCATTGCCTCTTAAAGTCTCGTGGGCCTTGGTTTATGACCCCGGTGGGACTGTTTCCTGATGGAAAGTTCAGGAAGTCTTTTCCTAGTGGCTTTGCCTTTGGAAACTTTGCACTGCAAGCAGGGCCTTGACTGATGCCCGGGGCTGGTCTCGGTAGGTGAAAACCATTTACGGGCTTGAAGATCTTTAGGGACAATGTCCCCGTGACCCCTCTTAGTTGCCTAGGCCAATACGTTATCTTCCTGGTGAAAAGGGTGTTCTTCTTTTCGGTACTTTCCAACAAATGTCACTCCTGTTTCATTAGGTCTTTACTCATGCCCGGTCCTGTGTCAGGGCCTGGGGATATAGATAAGATGAAGTCATGTTCCCTGCCTTTAGAGCCTTGAAGACCATACTGGCATAACTTGCTTTAAGAAAGTAAGAAAGTCAGTTATTATCAAGTTCAGATTGACAGGAAGATACACTGGGCTCGAGCCTCCGCTTTCGGAAAAAAAAAAAAAATTCACCTAAGGACTCAGCTAAATGGAATTTAAAGTAGGATTTAGTTTATTCAAACCTTTTCCAGCAACACACTTAATTGCAGAGAGAAAGGTGTGTCTGCAAGAAGTCACTTCGCAGCCCTCCGGGACTGGCCGGCTCCCAGACCCGGCGCCGCCCCCCCACCCCAGGCTAGGAAGTGGGAAAAGAGGGGGAGTGGGCCACAGGAGCGGGGGGAAAGAGCAGTGTGTGGGTGAGTGGGGGAGAAGGAGAGAGAAGGACAGCAGCAGGGAAGGGGAGGCAAAAGGAAAGAGAGAAAAATAACCCCAATTCCCCTAGGACCTATTTTACATTCCTTTGATCATTTTTGGAAGATGAGCTCAGGAAGTACAATTATAGCCAGCTCTCGATCACCGCTGCGAAGGAGGGAAGTCCCTTACAAGTGTTAGTTATTATTACAACATGAATAATTGAACCTCCCAGATAATCCCCAAACCTCATTTGAGTCCTTAAGTTTTCTCTTCTTCCACCTGCCCAACCTTTTAACGGAATGAGGCTGGTGTGAGCACCCCCCCGCCACGTCCCCTCCCTGCCTCCAGGCTGTCGGGTCTTAATCCTCAGACCAGAGGGACAGGCCCCCCAATACCAAGAGGAGGGAGTGGGAGTGAGGAGGGGGCTGCATCCATCTGACTCCTCTGGATTTAGCTCCATCCAGGCCCCCTCTGCCAACTCCTCTCTTCCTCTCTCCCTTTCCAGGCCCTCTGCTCCCCATCTTCCATGCTATAGCATTCAGTGGTTTATGGGGTCTGGGGTTGAGTCCAGATTGCTTACAGGGTCAAGTCCAAAGTCATTCCCGTGGCCAGTGAGCCCTCTATGACTGGGCCTCTGACTATAGCTCAGTCCTCACCTCCTACCCCCTGTCAAACTGCCCCTACCACACAATTGCTGGGAATACCCTCCCCACCTCTACCCCCTTTTGATTTGTTTTCTAACTCCCTACTTACCCTTTAAATTTCAGCTCCCACATCACCTCCTCCTTGACACTGTCCCCCGGCACCTCTGACCTCAGTCATTTGGGTGGCCAGGGTCCCCAGTATGCCCACTGATCCCCACTCTACTTATCACACTCTGTTGTCTGTAATCAGTTGTCTACATGTCTGTCTTCCCTACTAGTCTGTGAGCTCCTCAGCAGCAGACTCCGTATTCCTACCACCTAAATATGTTTTGAAAGAAAGAATAAGTGATGTTTTTGCTATTAGAGGGCAGAGAACCAGAGTGGTTATGACAGGACTAGCACCAAGCCCGCTCCGGCCTTGGGAACTTTGCACTTGCTGTTCCTGCTGCTTGAAACCCTCTTGCCCCAGGTATTTACTTGGGTTGCCCTCTGGCTTCATTCAGGTCTCTGCACAAATGTCCCCTCCTCAAAGAGACCCTCCCTGGCTACTCTGTCTCACACAGCACATGTGCTCTTCACCTTGTCACTATCTATCTACCACCCCAGGCTCGTTTTTTTCTCAGACCTCTGATCAACACTTGGCATATTATATATTCATGTGCTATCGACTGTCTTCCCTAATAAAATATAAGCTTCATCAGGGCAAGGACTTTTATTCTGCTTGCTGCTGAATCAGCAGTGTCTAGAACCGGGCCAGGCCCAGAGAAAGTGCTCAATAACTATTTGTTGAGTGCTATTGAACTTGGACTTAAGACAGAACTGGGTTTGAACCCTATCTCTACCATTTCAAGTTCTGTGTGACCTTGAACCAGGTGTCTGCTTCCTCTGAGTCTCACTCTCAACATCTGTAAAATGGAGATGGTCACCCTACGTCCATCAGAGGTGAGGACTAAATGAGATCAAATATTCCAAAGCACTCTGCACGGCACCTGGCACAGAGAAGGCCAGAAATCTGTTGACAGACCAACGCCTTCCATTTCTCTGATCCGTAGCACGTGCCCTTGGCGCTCCGTCCTCCCGCCCCCGCCCCTTCTAGTCCCCGTTGGCGTCCGACCGTTATTCCCCGAGCCTGGGCGCTCAGCACGTACTTGCCACAGTTGTAGAGGTCGCAGCAGAAGCAGGTGTTGCCCCGGATGCGAGGTGTGCAGAATCCTCGGCTGAGGTGAGGGCAGTTCACCTGAGGGCGCACACAACAGTGAGGAGATGGGCTGGCACGGGATGGGGGGCAGGACCCTCTGGGACTGGAAATATGAGTTAGTGACTGATGGAGACGGTAAGGACGGTATGGACGGCTGTCAGATGAACACCCCCACGCGGGCCCTGGGCTGGCTGAACTCGTGCCTGAGACAAGCCACTGGGGAACCGGGGTCCGCCCAGCCCCCTGGCCACAGCCCTCAGTGCCCCATCCCTGAATGGCGGAGATGCAGAGGAAGGAAGGACGGATGGAAGGACAGACGGAAGAACAAATGACAGTAGGAAATGAGGACGGGGCGGGCGGGGGGGGGAGGGGACCCAGGGGATGGGGGGGAGGGGAGCAGAGGGGGAGGAAGACAAGAGGGCCATCACATGCACTCTGAAGTACAATAGTACCTCTCTAGCTGCCTGGGTGAGGTTCCTCATAACCCTCGCGGAAGGAGAATTTTTGGTTGAGGAACTTATGACCTTATATAGGAAAAATAGGGTTAGGGGGACCAGGGTTACAAGTGAATCTATGGAAGTCATTATTAATATTTTCACAGTCACCAAGTTAACACAAGAAAGCGCTCAGCACGAAATCAAGAGAACAGCAATGACATTTGTGCACATCTCGAGTTTGCAAACAATTTAAAACACTGATTTTTCCATTTACCGTCTTTCAAGAACTTTTCCAGACTCCCTTCCCCATATGGATGCAATGAAGTGCTTGTGAATGTGTTTCACTGT
This sequence comes from Neomonachus schauinslandi, assembly GCF_002201575.2. Lineage (NCBI taxonomy): Eukaryota > Metazoa > Chordata > Mammalia > Carnivora > Phocidae > Neomonachus > Neomonachus schauinslandi. The sequence goes on along the minus strand of NC_058419.1, from coordinate 29,614,474 downwards.
GTTATAGAGAATATTCGTGGTAAACAGGCACTTTTTTTTGTATCGGGTCCTTCATGCAAATGCTCACTGCCTTTCTGATAAGCTGTTGGTACACACACGTTTCTACTCCTCCCTTTGAACCAGAGGATAGTTAGAAAAAACGGCAAATTTGCGTTCAGGGGGAAGCGTGTTGGGGGGGGGGCAGGTGAAAGGCAGAGCCGTAATAGAAGTATTTGCCCTGGTGCTTTGGGAGCAAGGCCATCGCTTTGCTGAGCTCCAAGGGCACCATTCATTGTATTTTATGTCTAATGGTAGTTTCCCATTCAAGGGCTCTCTGGGTTGGGGGGTGATTATTGTGTGCACGCTGAGCAGGCAGTGGGTGGGTCACTTTCTGAAAATGACCCAGGGCCAAGCTTCACCTCACTGCCCACTGCCTCTAGTTCTGCATGAGGCGCATGGAGCGCAAGAGAGAGAAGTTGCTGGGCAAAGTGGCCCAGGCTTCTCAGTGACCCTCATTTGGCTTCCCGAATTGTCTTGCGTGTGGGACTCAGGCTCTGCCTCCCTAGTCAGGCCCAGGGCTCTGGGGGAGCTTCTGTTTCTCTTCCAGCTGGGCACCGAATCCAAGCAACGAAACCATCATCTGCAGAGCCGGGGGAGGGGCCTGCCCTGTGGCCTCTGTACTCATCTGTCCCTCTTGGGATCGAAGCCACACACTGAGAGGCTGCCTGCTGGGGTCACAGGGGTAGCCCGTGGCCACAGAGCAAAGTAAATCTGATTAGGTCTTATGAGGTTCCAACCTATGACCATGGCCTCATTAGACTTGTGCTCTGACCCACTGAACAAATCAACTACAGACACCTAGTGGCAAGCCTTAGGCCCGTGAAAAGGAGTAAAAGAAAGGGGGTTTTAGGCAGAGCAGAAGACTTTCCCAAAAGGTAAGGCATGCAGCTTCATTCCGGCTCACCTCCTCAGCTTCCTTCTGGGATGTCTTGGGGACGTAGTGGCACCGATTAGCATAGAGTGGTTTCAGATCCTGGAAAGGGAAACAGCAAACCAAAGAGTTTGGGTTTTGGAAAACAAAGCAGCAAGCGCTCTGATTGGTAATAAAAGATTTGAAAATGCGCGCGCATGCTCGTACACACACACACACACACACACACACACACACACACACACGAGCAGGCAGTGGGTCGGGTTAGTTTCTGAAAGCTGCCCATCTATGGGCCCGAGAATCTGAGGATTAGATACAAATGTTCTCATAACTGCTTTCCACTGGGCCACTTGGTTAATGACAAATTAGGAAACTGATTGAGAAATCGGTTCCTAGAAATTTCCTCTCTGGTTTTCTTTTATTTCTAGTCTTCATCTTCTTCCCAAGAGCCCCCAGGGAACAAGATGCAGAACTCTTGCAACATCATACTCCCAAAAGGAGGGAGCCCTGCTCCGACGATGAGGTCTCATTGTCACCTGAGGACAGGACTCAGGCTGGCTGACATGCTCGCTGCTGTCACTGCCACAGTGTTTCCAGAAGGAAGAGCTCAGGAAGCAAGCCCCAGGGGGATGAGCAGCTACGGAGGCTGCTGTAGATTTTAACTCAGCTGAACTATGAGCCATTTTCACTCAACTACACAGATTAGATAAAGACCGTGACCTCCAAAAATACTGCGAAAGCCCAGAAGACTAACATGGGGCTCAAGGACAGTTGACTTACCCTCCTGGCTTGGCCAGCTTCCTGGTGAGGGAGCTCTCAGGCGTGGGGGTTGGGGTAGAACAGACAGACACGATCCAGCGCTGCCCGGGAACTTGCAGGCAGGGGATGCTGTTCACTTCTGGGGTGATGCTAAACATCCCCCAAGGGGTAGGAGGCTTTGGCCAAAAGCAGGCTAGGATGGGACAAGCAGTTTACGCAAAATGACCTGTGGGGTTTGGCCAAACCACCCTCCCTCCTGCCCCCACTTTTCTCACCATTTTCAATAACCCCGGTGGCTGCTTTTCCCACCCATGATTTGCCATCTCCTGTTCCTGGCACCCAAGGGCTTCCAGCCTCCCAGCCTGCAGCTCCATCGAGGACCTAGGACTTTCCATCAGCTGCTTTTCTGTGAAACGTCCTGTCTGTTCAATGTTGGCTTAGGCTGGAGTCAGGCTGGGAAGGAATGAAGGTGCTCGTGTTCGTACTCAGCAGGGTTTATCTTCCGTGTTTGGGGAAGAGCAGAGGCCCTTATTATCTTGGGGAAGGGGAGGCTTGATGTGCTGTCACAGCCCTCCTGACCTCCCGGTTCTGCAAAGAGCGTTCAGCCACCAACTAAATGAAGACAGACCCGGTCACACGTGGTGGTTGTCCATGCGCTGCCTTTGGTGGCTAATCTGCATTGAGACCCCGTCGGGAGGTAGGAAAAAGTCACTCAGCTCGGCCTCGGCAACCTTTTTAATCTGAAGGGCTACCAATTGCGGAGTGGAGAGATGGAAATGAAAGTTGCTTCATGGTGAGAGGCTACTCTGTGCCAGGCTCCCTTAGGGAGGTTACTGAAGGGAAGGAAACTGGGACCCAAGAAGGTAAAGCGACTTTCCCAGCTGGCTAATGGCCGTGTTAGGGGGAGGGGAAGGGAAGGAAATAAGAAACAACCGAGAGAAGGAACAAGACACCTTTAGAGGGGTGTGTAAGAAGGGTAGGGCTTGCGAGGAAGCACACACGCCCCCAGGTCAAAGGACAGGGCAAGATGGTGCTGAAAGACTCCAACAACAGAAAAGGCGGGCTTAGGGGTGCCTTGGCCGGCTCAGCGGGTAGAGTGTGTGACTCTTGACCTCGGGGTTGTGAGTTCGAGCCCCACGTTGGGTGTAGAGATTACTTAAAAGTAAAAATTTTTAAAAAATACATTATTTATAAAAAAAAAAAGAAAGAAAGAAAAGGAAAGAAAGAAAGGAAAAGAAAAGACTGGCTTTAGCCCACCCAAGTGGTGCTAGGGCGCAAAAGTGCCTTTCATTAAACTGGCCAATAGATATCACCATACATCAATAAAGCCTTCTTCCTCTAAACTCTCTGGGTATCAGTGAGGACTGGCAGATATCATAGGATAGGTACAGGGTAAGCAGAAAGGTTTTCTTAAAGTTTCATCCAGCCTTACCCCAAATCCCTGAATCAAATGCTCTACTGTAGGCCACTAACTGTAGGAAGTGCCGAGGGCCTGGAGTCAGAGATAGGTAGGTGGTCATTAGAGGAAACTTCCAGTAAATATAACTGGATTTTTCCCCATTGCCTCTGATGGAGGCCAGTGATCAAAAAAACATGGGAGGAGGATCAAGGAAATGCAAATCAAAACCACAGCGAGGTACCACGTCATTCCCACCAGGATGGCTAGAATTAAAAAGTCAGATACCAAGAGTTGGCAAGGATGCACAGGAATTAGAACTCTCGTACCTACACTTCTGGCGGGAATGCAAAATGGTGTGGCTATTTTGGAAAACTGTCTGGTAAAAGCCACGAGCTGGAAACGACCTAAATGTCCACCGGTGAATGGATAAACAAAATGTGGTATATCCATATGATGGAATAATATCAGGCCATAAAAAGAAATGCAGCTACAGCATGGATGAGCCCCGAGAATATCATACTACATAAAAAGAAGCCAGGTCGCAAAAGACCATAATATTACATGATTCCATTAATATGAAAGGTTAATTAATATAGAGAAATCTGTAGAGAAGGAACAGTAGCCTTGTGGTTGCCTCGGGCTGAGGGGAATGGGGCATAGGGAGGTGAAAGCCCCGAATACGGGGTTTCTTTGGGGGGGATGATGAAAACCTTCTAAAACTGATGTGGTGATGGTTTGCCCGTAACAGCGAAGATACTGAAACCCGCTGAACTGTACACTTTAAATGGGCAAATTATATGGGATGTGAACTATATCTCAATAAAGCTGTTTAAAAAAAATACACATCAAGAGTGGGAGGAGGAGGGAAAAGGAGGAAGCCATTTTAGCTCATGATGCCATCAAAATCTACTGCAGGCTTCTTGGCCACTAGGCCTCTGTTACCATGGAGACTGCCTCAGAGTGAATACTCCTTGTCAAATGGGGATAATAATGCCTGCCCTACATATCTCACAGGATTGCTGTGGGCCTCAAATGAGATAATAGATGGGAAGCCACATTGAAAAGCTAAATGCGCTCCACAAAAACAAGGCATTATTGTTATTAAGATGGCTCCTGTTGAATACAAAATAGCACGCATGCTGTGATTGGCTGTAACCAGCTACACAAACAGGTGTGTGCTCAGAGGGTAATATGCAGAAATGCTAAGACTTGCTATGTGAGGGTGGTAGGCTTGTGGATGTCACAAGTTCCCAATGTGTCATCGGCCTTTTTAAGAAAGAAAAGATGAAGAAGATGGCTGCCCTCAGCTAAAATCCAAAAGGGTGGGTCTGATATCCGGGCCTACCTTTAAATTCTTGGCACTGAAAAGAAAATTGGGCCAAGAGCCTCTCTCTCCCACCCCTGACTCTGCCCCCTGCCCAGAAATTATCTCCTGAGACACCAGTTCAGAGACTGCTTGTGGGGCAGCACTGACCGCATGAGTTCCTCTAATCTTGGCAAACGAAGGACTGACTCTTACGCCGGAGAGGGGGGTCCAAGAGCAAGCGGGAATTGAGATAACAATGTCACAGATCATCCTTCCCCAGATCCAACCATACTCATGCCTCAGGATGACCTGCACTATTTGCCAATGTCATCGATCCACAGAAGATTCTGATAATACAATTTTGCCCTCAATTGGCTGTTTTGGAAAACAAAACATTTCCAACTAACTCCTGAGATGCTTTCATTTTCCATGCTGATTCAGTAGGAATAAAAGGAGTATTTGTGTCTGTTGTGAGGACCCGGTAAGCTGTGGTGGCTCGCTTTTGATTTTGGTTTTGGGCCTGATCAGGGCTATGTTATGACCTCCCTGGGACCTAGGCACTTTTGCTTTTGTGGGCCCCTCTCTCCATTAAAAGATATTGAAAATTATGTTTTCTTTATTTTAATTATATCGAATGACAGCATTGTTATAAAGACAAATATATTTATATGCGAAAACTTCTCCTTGACCTAAAAGCTCATCGCTTGTCTACTGATTTGAAAAGAAAGGATAATATTTTTATGAAACCCTGAAAGTGCTATGGGTCATAGGCACTGTCTGGAATAGTGTGGAATGGAAAGTACTAAAAGAGGGGCGAGGGCTCCTGTGGAGAGCCACATGGGAATGCCCTGAAGCCCAGGCTTCCTCAGAGAAGAGCCCAAGTTTGGGCTTCAGGAGTCAAATGGCTTTCCTCAAGGGGCAGCTTTGAGGATTTGGCCCCTAAACGCCAGGACTGGGCTCTGAGTGGAAGCTTCTAGCACTGGGGTTTTTTCTGGACCCCAATCACATCACTAAACGCCAACCCCCGTTGTAGGGACAGCAAAGTTCAGGAATCTGAGAAGAGGTGACTCTGTCCTCATGGTCTGTTCCTGTCACTGTTGAAACCTCCGAGGCCCTCAGAACTCATAGGCCTTCCTGCTTCTCCCTCCCTCCTTGTCCCCAGTGTCACTTCCAAGGCCCTTCCCCTGGCCCCAGTGCCCTTGCTTCTGCCTTTCCAAATCTCACTCGCATGTCAAAGGCTGATGCAGGGAAGCCTGTTCCTCGCCACTGGAGCCCAAGAGAAATGCTCCGGCACTTAGAGTTTATGCCCCCAGCTTAGCCCCGGTTCTCTAGATGACCGGGGGTCCAGCGGTGTCCTCATCTTGATGCTCAGCAACCTGACACAGGGATCCTGTTTCCCCCTCCTCTGTACTGTCACAGCCCTTAGCACACACATCCCGCCGCACACACTCAACGAAGCCTTGCTCTGTGGCACGCGTCCTCTGACCCGGGCCTGAAAGTACTCACAATGTGTCTGGCAGCAAAGACCCCATCCACAATGGCACAACAAAAGGCCGCAATCACACCGAAGCTGATGAAGACGATAGAAGCCACCAGCTGCGGGGGTGGGGTGGGGGAACAAAACACAAGTGTCTGTTAGCCTTCCACTCTTGCTGTTCCTGGAGACTAGAGGATCCCCAAGAGAATGCCAGCCAAAGCCCAACTCTGGCCTGCCGCCCCATGGGGGTGCTTTTCATCAGTCATGCAGGATGAGTGAGATGAGGGGTAGGGGCCGCCGAAGGCATTTTTTACATTTTCAGGGCAAGCTAAGAAATTCACCCCGTGAGTCTGTGGACACCCGATCAAGAGGAGATTTTGCTGATACCGAGCATGCTGTCTGTGGAGGAATATCCTATCCCTGTGGAGGAATTTTTGTGGCTCCTCCATCCTCAGACTCCGAAATATGTTGGACATTGGACATCGTGTAGTCCACCCGTTTTATTTATTGTGGGGCCGGAGGCTCAAAGAGGGGTAGTGGGTGCGCCCAGGGTCCCCATCCAGTCTACAGAAGAGCCCGGTGCCCACCAGCTCCCGGTCCAGTGTTCTTCTCAACCCCTCGCCATGGGCAGTGATGAAGACAGGGACGATTCTGAGGCCCCACACAACCCCACCTGGCCTTCTGCATGGTTGAAGAAGGAACATTCAACTTATTAAGATTTAGATATCAAAGACCTCTCACAAGGGTGGAAGTCTCTGGAACCGATCAACTCTGTGTAGTACGTACAAAAATTTTTAAGAAAAATGTTTGCTTGCACCAGACTGCCCTATACTCTGATCATGTTAGATAACAAGATTTTCCTAATAATCTGGCTTCCGTTACAAGGGAGATACTACAAGCCGATGTGGAGGAAGGTGCTTCCAGGGGCAGGGGGTGGGGGGCGGGGGCCGCCTAAACCCACCATCTGCCCGGGGTCGACCCTCAGAAGGAGACGGAATCAGTCTTTTTCTTCCTTGAGGTGTTTGGAGGTAAACAGGGGGAAATAGCACGGCATTAAACTGCTCTCCAGGGCAAAACCAAATCAAAGTCAAGGCTACCCTAAGGTTCTCTCTCCTCAGCAGGCTAGGAGGAAATACTTCTCTCCTTCAGGAGTTGTTCAGAAGCCTCTCTCCATCAATCTCACTTCACAGCACTACAGAGAATTAGTAAATAATGGATGAACGCTGTCGTGAAATTGGCATTATTAGCTATGCGATGATCAGCTCTACAATTAAAACTCCCCCATTATTTTGAATAATGTAAGCCCAGAGTGCAAACACGACTGGCGGGGGGAGGCGGGGAGTCCTGGTGAAATGGAAGAAGAGAGCGCTGAGTGCTCCCCTGAGGGAATCTCCCACATTGCTGGGGGAGAATGGATGGTTAGAGTTCTCTGTCCCTGGAGCTATTACCTTATCTGATTAAACTTGCTGTTAAATAGACCCCATTATCAAGGTCTAGATACCACAGAGGCTTGTACTGGGTAAGTCTAATCAGTCCACCATCTGACCACCCCCCAGGGCATCTTGATTTACAAGTGTAATATCCTAAAAGGCAGGAACCCTCTGCAAAACTTTCCCCAAAGGTTATGCATCAGAGAGGGAGGAGGAAAGCAAAGGGCAAGACCCAGAATATTCTATCTCTTTGACTTAAGGAGACTAACTAGGGCACTGAGGGAGGGTCAGGCAAGACAGGAACAAGTCCCATACCACGGGGTCACTTTAGAATAAGTTCCCTGGAGGCTGAGGAGAAAAGGCAAAGGGGCATTTGCTTTTGGGGCCCGACCTGGGCAACCTTAAAAAGTGTGTTACTTATCCGTATAAATATTGAGCTTTTTCAGAGGAAGAGTACGATTCTATAGCGATGAAAACTTACCATCTGCCGTTTGTTCTCAACAAGGTTTGATCCGATGATTCCAAGGAAGGATCCAAAGCCGAGCTGCAAAGCAATATGGCAAACATAGCGTGTGAGAAGGTGATCAGCCTGCCCACGCAATCATATCCCGCTCCTGGATATGATTCAGGACAACGAAAAAGGCCTGATATGACACATGCGGCTGTTACGTAGATACGACGTGTTCAATAAAAGTATTTCTCCCACCATTTGTCAATTTTGCCTTGTCGAAATGAATCAGACCTAAAAAGAAACTCATGTGCCCAAAAATTCAAAGTAAAGGTCAACCAGAGCTTTTCAGAGCCTGCCTATTTCAGTGTCAATATCTATTACCCAGCGCGTGACTGGTGAGTCAGTACGAGACATACAACGGTGAAAAGCACGCGTTATAGTCTGATCTTTATCTTTATCTTTTTTTTTTTTGAAAGGAGACCGTCTACTCTGATGCATGGATTACAAAGTAAAGATTTGAAATAGCAATTTTTGATGCATCTGGCACACTAATCAAACCCAGGAAGTACTTTAGAGATCAGCAAGTACCTTAACCTAGACTTAAAAAACAAAAAACAAAAAACAAAACCAAACCCTATTTTTGAAAGCCTGTATTTGTGGCTGACCCACTGCAATTTACGTTAGCACTTAGTCACCTCTTCTTCCATCTCTGCTTCATTTATGGACAGAAAGCATTCATTAGAGGGTGAACAGAAATGGCCGTGTAAAGCCCTGAAAAAACAATCTCCCTGTCTAAGTGGCTGGGATGATGGCTCGCTGTAGCAGGTCGCATTTCCTCTCACTTTTGCCATTAGTGGACGGAGTCGGCCAGGCTCAGCCGCACACGATCACTAACCGATGGCTGTCGGTGGGGATAAAAATGCAATAAGTAAAAAGTGGTGAGCACGGACCAATAAATCTTAACACAAGCTCGGTGATGTAGTTACAGATCTCCTTAGCCTCACTAATGGTCCGGGTTGCCCTCTGCAGCCTTACCTTGGCTAACGGGGCATCTATTTCCACCTGAGGCCCCCAAGCCTTACAGCTGAACTTGGAAATCTAATGGACCCGAGGGCCGGGCAGAAGTGAGGGGGGGCAGCATAGGGGCACTGAGTGCTGGTCTCAGAAACCCAAGAATGAAAGGGCGAGAAGGGGGCTTGAAGGGAAGGAATGAATACAGATTTCCAGGGACTCATTCTGCAGGGCCACTCAGCCAGCAACCCCTCTGGGGAAATAGAAGCCGACGTGCACAAGGGTTATATCCCGCACCACCCAAGACGCCACTGAAAACATCCTCACTCAACAGTTAAACTCTGCCCGTCTCCCGCCTGCTCTTATTTTAAATGTAATTGAAATGTGTTGTCATAAGGTATACTGATTAAAACCTGGTACTCACACCAGCCTGGCTTCCTACCCCAGCTCTTCCGCCGTTGTCTGTGGGATCTTGAACAGACGGATTGGCCTCTCTCAACCTCAGTTTCCTGATCTGGGAAATGGGGACTCTGGTGGCTATCTCGTGGGGCTTTTGCAAGCACAGACCAGGATGGTACGTTCAAAGAACTTAGCACAGTGCCTGGCACACAGTAAGTACTCAGTAAATATTGTTCCCGTGGTTATTTCTATTTTTGAAGACATTTAACTTTTGAGCAGCTCTAACTAATTTGAGCTGGAAAGTCCTCTCATTGTTTGCTCGATTTCATAAGAGACCTTCATGTTTTCTCTTTCCCCCGCCTCCAATGTATTCCATAGCTTTTATTTTTCAGGAAGAATTCCATGAATAGTCTGTGCTTATGGCATTCTGGACCACTCGGGGAGATTGAGAGAAAGTCGGAGGCAGCTTCTTACATGGAACGTAAGTCCTCTGACTGAGCAGTTGATCAGTTTCCACAGATAGTCACTTAATGTCGCCTGAACCCCAACAGCAGTCTTGGCCTTCAGACGGGAAACGAAAACACTCGTCGTTCCTGGCGCTCTCAAATAACTCCCTGATGATAGTGGCCAGAAGAGGTGGGCTGAAGCCTCGTGGAATGGACTGGAAAGACAAGGCACTCGGGACTAGAAGTCCCAGGTTAGCCAGTTACTTCATCCAGTTCCCTCCCTTTCTTTCTATTCCATTTGAATCCACTCTGATGCATTCGGTTTTCTAATATTCACTAAGTGCTTGTGTCAGATAATAAGACATGACCTCTGCTCTCCAGCAGTTCATAGTCCAGTGAAGGAGAGACAGACTGTGGGTTAAGGACCACAGGAAAGGGTAAACATAGTGCTACAGGAGAAGAGAATAATTCATTTTGTACTACATCCCTGGCCCTGCTACCTGTAAACTGTGTGACCTTGGGCGAGGCCCTTACCCACTCTGTGCGTCAGTTTCCCCATCTATACAATGGGCATCACAATGGTAACTACCACACAGGGCTGCTGTGAATATGGAATGAAATAAAGTGTGTAGTGTGACTTCTACTGGGTATTTACCCCCCAAAAACGAAAACACTAATTCACAAAGATCTATGCACCCCTACATTTATTGCAGCATGATTTATAATAGCCAAGATATGGAAGCAACCTAGGTGTCCACTGATAGACGAAGAGATAAGGGAGATGTGGTGTATATATATGCAATGGAATATTACTCAGCCATAAAAGGATGAGCTCTTCCCACTTGTGGCAACACATATGGACCTAGACGGTATGATGCTAAGTGAAGTAAGTCAGACTGAGAAAGACAAATACCGTATGATTTCACTTATATGTAAAATCTGAAAAAACTAAACAAATGAATGAACAAACAAACAAAAAGCACGATCAGACCTATAAATACAGAGCACAAACTGATGGTTGCCAGAGAGGAGGGGGGTGGGGGGGTGAGCAAAATGGGCGAAGGGGCGTGGAGATACAGGCTTCCAGTTATGGAATGAAGAAGTCATGGGAAGAAAAGGCACAGCATGGGGAATATAGACAACAGAATTGTAATCGCGTCGTATGCTGACGGGTGGGAGCACGGCATAATGTATACAGAGGAGGAATCGGCATGTCGTCCACCTGAAGCTAAGGTAGCATCGTGTGTCAGCTATACTCAAATAAAAAAAATTTTTTTTAAATAAAGTGTGTGGGGGGCACCTGGGTGGGTGGCTCAGTCGGTTAAGCGTCTGCCTTCGGCTCAGGTCATGATCCCGGAGTCCTGGGATCGAGCCCCGCATCGGGCTCCCTGCTCAGCGGGGAACCTGCTTCTCCCTCTCCCTCTGCTCCTGCTCTCTCTCGCTATCTCTGTCTCTGTCTCTCTCCAATAAATAAAATTAAAAAAATAAAGCATGTGGTGTGACTTGCATAAGGTAGGATGATAAGTAAGTGGTAGTTCTAAGATTTCACAGAGGAGGAGATATTTAAATATGGGGTCAAAGATAGGTAGAGTTCGCCAGGCAGGGAACTAGTATCTTTTGAGTCATGGCTGGAAGAATTCACTCACCTGGATGATAGGTTGATGAACTCACCAGCGTTGCTGAAACTACCGTACTTTTGAAAAGCATTTGAATTTAAAGAAGCATGTGCTCTCCATTTTGGTCACAGTAACGCTATGGAGTTTAATGGAGCTGATACCATTCCCATTGGATAGACAGGAAAATGGTGGCCTAGAGAACTGTATGGACTTATCCCCGGATATAGCAAGTTAATGACAGGGCCAGGACTAGCCCACAGGTCCCCTGACCTACAGCTGATGCTCTTTCAGCCACACTGTGCTGTAGAATAGTGACCTTTGTCACTGTCCCTCCCTCTCCAGGAAAGAAGTTCCCTGCAAGGATGGAGTGAAAAGTCCTATTTGAGGAAGAACTGAGGGGTTGAAAATAAAAAAGGACAAATCAACAGAATTTCCTGAAAGCGGGCAGTTGCTTCTAATCAACTGTTTACTCTCCTGAGGCCTCAGAAAGGTAAGCTCTATGGTCACCCCTCGAGAACTGCATGGAATCATGGGAAGTGCAGACCTTTGGACCTCCATCTTGATTCCCCATTACCTGAATAAATAACCAACTTGCTTTGTTTTGGCTGCCCTCCACTCGTTGAAGAAAAAGTCAAATCACTGGAAATCAAAGTCAGATTTAAGGGCTCTTTTTGGACTGGGCTCTGTAACTTATGCTGATTCCCATTCACTGCTGCAGACACCCAGCACTGATGCTCAGAAGGATTAGTCATTCAATACATGTTAATTGGACATCGACTCTGCAGCAGGGACTGTGCTAGATCTGTGATTTGGAGACCAGAAGTGGGGGGGGGGGGTGGATATGATACCATGACCAATGAGACTACGACCAATGAGACTCAGCCTCAAGAAGCTATAATTAGGGAAACTGGTCCACAATTCCTTCCCATAATCCTGAAATCCACAAAGCTGTTAAAACCAAAAGGGTTTTTTTGGGTTTTTTTTGTAACTAACTTGGTGGTAAAACCTTGAACTGATGTGAGATTATTTTATAATCTTTATCCACTTAGTATAAAATTCACAGTTTATTAGAGAGATATGAAGGAGCTGATTATGGGGTTTTCCTCAAGACCCCACTGGGATGTTAGATAAGGTAACATATGCACTGTATTATCTTTCTAAAATAAAAAAAAAGAAGTCTAAATTCTCAAACACATCTGACCCAAGGATTCAGATAAGGGATGGTGGGCCTGTATAAACAAAGTCAAAGAATATGGCCCAACAGATGCCGTAAAGGAGGATGTTAAGTATTTTCTGGAACCATGAGTAGGAGAAATCTATGGTAGGGAGTTCAAAGATGGTAGACACCACTGCGGACCCCTGCAGTTGAAAAACGTCCCAGCCATGTCTTTTTTTTTTTTTTTTTAAGATTTTATTTATTTATTTGACAGAGAGAGAGAGAGAGCACAGGTAGGCAGAGCGGCAGGCAGAGGGAGAGGAAGAAGCAGACTCCCCACTGAGCAAGGAGCCCGATGTGGGGCTCGATCCCAGGACCCTGGGATCATGACCTGAGCCGAAGGCAGACGCTTAACGACTGAGCCACCCAGGCGCCGCCAGCCACGTCTTTAAGTTGGGATAGAACAGAGCATTTGGGTCAACAGAGAGAGAGAGTGCAAGGAGGACATTCCAGACCAGGGTGAACAATGAAAAATCATAGCAGCAAGGCAGGAAAACCCAAATTGTGTTCAGGGCAGGAACTGACAATTTTGGAAAAAGAGGGGGAATGGGAGACCAGGCCAGGGGCATCTTCAGTGAGCCCTGAATGACAAAGCTAAGGAGGCAACAGGGAGCCAATGAAAGTTAGAACTTTCTGGCATTAGATGTCTGATTTAGCAAATCCGGATTTGAGTCTCATCTTTGAAATGTACTTCCTAAGGTAGGAACATTATTTTAGAATGAGCTTATATTTTAGAAATATTTTCAACAAGAGGTGGACAAAATTTCTGCCTAATTCACAATAAAACAGAAAATCCCACTATCCAGAACCCCGTATGTTTCCTTAGCAGTCGATTCTTTAATCTAAACTTTGTTGGATTTATCAAGAGTCTTCACATGTGAAGCTGAAGCCACACTTGCCTAAAGAAAGTTTCTGGGCTATTGCCTCGGACGATCCCCGTTGTCTCAGTCTCCTACTATCCCACGGTAACTCTGATATAAATTTTCAATGAACTCACACACACAGTCACACCTTGGAAACAGAGCTGAAACTCTTATTTTTATTTATTTTTTTTCCTGAAAGGAAACCCAGGCTGGTATGGGCTTAGCAGTACAACAGCTGGGGAGAGGGTGCAAGAATGAAAGGATTTCCACGCTGATCAGGTGGCCAACCCCATCTTGTGGGTTGCTGGGGAAACACATTTAAAGGCCTCATTCTCCTGGATCTAAGGTTAAAGTGTTACAGAGAAGCAGCAGGCTCTCCCTCCTGCCTTTTTCAGCTTTATACAACAACAACGGAGCCTCTTGTTTTTTTAGGTCTCCGGTGCAGAAACTTCACCGAAAACTCTTCTGGAATGGAATACGCCTCGAACACTCGAGGACAGTAAAAATCCTAAGCCAGTTTGTCTTTCTTTATCGGTTTTCATTTTTAAAAAGTTGCGAAGTTCAGCTTGTACAGATTAGCACGTCTTTAAAGATGCACGTGTGTACGTGTGTCTTAGGATGTTGGTACCACATTCTAGCTCAGAGAGAGTAGCTTATGCTCGATTATAATGCACCTCACTGTACAAGGGCATCTCGCTTGGCAAAATAAATATGCCCCAGAAAAGTTTCACATGAGTTTGAGCTGTGCAAATATAATTATATTTTAAAATGCCTGAGATCTCAATATTTAAATGGGTTGTATGTATGGTAATTCTTCTTTTAATCTAATAACTGCTCCCTAATTTGTCTGTTTTGAAATTTTAAATTCTCACATACTGTTAACATATTTAATTAGCAAATTAATTGGAGAGAGCAGAAAGGAAGTTTAGGATGATTCTGGGTTTTTTTGCAGTTAACTCCAAAACAGCAGAGCTCCAAGTAGCCTGAAATTTTTCACATTTCTATACAAGGATCCTTTATATTCAAAGTGACCAATCTGCCAGTGTGGAGTCTTAAAATGCCCCACTATGTTCATGCTGGTTTTATCTCTGAGCATATTTTATTTCTTGGGTTTTAGTTCTCCAGGTGGTTGCTGGTTGACTTGAATTAGGTTCTCCTGGGGGTATTTATTAAAATGCAGATTCAATGTGTATTGCTTTTTCAATCAAAAGGAAATTCAGGTTCCCGGGCCCTACCTGAACCTGCTGGATCAGAATCTTTGGGGGGTAGGGAGCTGAGGTCTGCATCCTCCCCCTTCACCCCCCCCCCCATTTACCGCCACCTTTACCAGGTCATTCTTATGCACATCAAGGCGGGGAAACCATTGGCTTAGAATTTATATAGCATCTACCTCTCTAATAACTAAACGATTCGATTAGCGAAAGCACCCCATTCCCGAATAAATCTGGATTTCTCAGGCCTGGGTCACTGTATTTGTTACACCGCGATCTGACCTCTAAACCCAAATGTATTTTTCCGCTTTTCAGTCTGCAATCTTCCCCATTCACTTTTGATAATTAAAACCCCTTTTTAAAGAAACAATCTACAGGAACTCCAAGAGCACATTTTTAAAGGTTAAACCATGGGGCACACTGTCCTTTAGGGATGGTTCTCCTCTTAACATTTCCATATTAGCTTTTAGTGAAACGCAAACACAGACACACGCCCCCACTGCTTCAACTTCCTGGCTAGCTGAACATCAGGTACCCGAATAACAACAATCACAAGCCCTTCTTCCTTTGTTAATGTATTCCAACCTAGCCACCCACGGGCCCATATTCTATGGAGAAGGCTCATAGTCATCATTCTACAATAAGAGGAGCTCTATTCTTAAACGACATGGAAAATACCTTATCCTCACCCATGGAGACTCTGAATCTTGGCTTGAGCATTTGCTCATCCGTCAGAAATATTTTACGAAATGCAGCTACCTGAAGCACGCAAAGTCATACAGACCTTATAAATCGCCTTTCCAAGCCACCAAAGTGCAATCTTACCTCCCCTTTTCTCCTCACCACCAACCCCCCTTGCTTGTGTTTAAAAATAAAACCCAATTCCGCTGACAAATGGTTTTCTTGCCTCACCACAGGAAGTGGACTGGGTGAGTTCTCACATCACATGTTTAACAGAGGGCACCGAACGGTGTCTGTGGGACACCTGCCGTTGGCTGGAGGGAGCCCTGCCCGCCCCAGAGCCCCAGAGCCGGGAAGGAACTTCCTGGGCAGCCTTCAGCTCCCGGGAGGTGGGAGGTGCAGCATGAGTCTGGCCAGCCAGGGCTATTGAGGAGGCTCACTGTGGAACCCGTGGCCTAGGCAACCCCCGTCAGGCTTGGTCACTCACAGCACGGGCTTGTCAAAGGCATCCATCTTTAATCCTTTCCTCTCCCTTGACTTCTCTTTCCAACCCCACCTCTCCAAATAAATAAATAAATAAATAAATAAATAAATAAATAAATAAATAAATAAAAAGGGAAAAGAAAAAAGAAAAAAACCAACAACATAAATACATCTGACCTCTTTGCTGTACTTAAAAAAAAAAAAATCGTCCTAAACTTCCTTCCTGCTCTCTACAATTAATTACAAATTATAATTGGGAAGTCATATGATTGAGAGCAAAATATGATCCAACCTCTAGAGTTAGGCTTTTGGGTTCAAGAGCAGTGTGTTTAGATCCGAACGAGGTTCATATTTGTTTTTTTGTTTTTCTTCTCTTTTTTCCCCCCAGATTTATTGAGGTATAAATGGCAAATAAAAGTGTATGTGTTTAAAGTATACAACACGACGATTTGATATAAAATGAGGTTTTGTATGTCAAGAGTTCAGTGGTTTCCAGAGTGGATTGCATGCACCCTGGGGATGGATGGCTAAAGCAATCCACTGATCTATGGAAGAAACTATCCCAACTCTTGTTTCCTATTTATTGTTTATCTAAAATAGTAAGAAAGAAATTAAGCATTGCACATATTCAATAAACAGACTGTCACTGGTGCCCTCCCCCGGTGTGAGATGACAAGGTGGGCTGTCTTTGTTGGGGAGAAAGGCAAGATCCAAGCAGCAACCGGTTAATGTTGATGGTGGGGCATTGAATGTGTGCCCGGATTGTGTGATCTAGTTTTAACTAAGCCAGTCCCTACAAAATGGACAAGGGCTTTGGAGACCACAAATTGAAGATGACCCTAATGATGTAAGCAGAAGAAGCGAGCCACAAGAAAATGGCGGAGTTGACACTTCTCTCTCAAAAAACTCTCAGAGATGAGTTTTTTGTCGGCAAGGTTGTGGGATCGACATTAAAAAACAATGATGCCACCTTGTATGGGGACAGATGACAGCTACGCTTGGGGTGAACACAGCATAATGTCTAGACATGTTGAATCACTATGTTGTACACCTGAAAGTAACGTAATACGGTGTGTCAACTATACTCAAATTAAAAAAAAGATCTTTAAATGATGCCAATGATAATCTAATCATATCTGATAAGTCGGCCCAAATCATTCAAAATTATCTAGTGGGCTATTTCAAATAAGGATTTATAGCCATTACCTTTCATGACAGACTTCATGTGAAGTGTATATCATTCTTTGAAATTTTAGTGTTAGTATGAAGGTATTAAAAATTATTGTTTTTAATCTAATCTTTGAATTTCCATTTTTGTATGTTTTATGAACATGCATAAAACTTATAAATGAATAAATACACATATTCTAGAAGTAAATATTCCACATATCTTTCCTGATAGGAGTGCAGGATTACTTTGGAGATCAGTGCTGTCGGTCATAGAGCTTCAAGCTGTCCTCAGGTTTCCGGGAAGATCAGGTGACCCCTATCATATATAGGAGAGCAGATGCCTCGAGAGAAAAGGACCTTAGCCTAAGGTTAACACTGCTACTTAGTAACATCTCCTAGACCAGAAAACCAAGGTCCTAAAGAATGAGGTGACAAGGCTAATCAGGGACAGAGCTCAGATTCTTCTGATTCTCAGTCCAGTACTCTTCTTAATGGGCCCAGAGTTGCCCCTCTCAACACATACAGGGAAACATCGAGGAGGAAAACTGAGCAAACACTAGAAACTCGAGCAGAATTGAAAACCATCAGAGTAGAACCCGAAAGACGGTAGGCAGACAGCCACCGAGACCTACCCATGCCTTTTATACTTACGATAACTCCCGGGTAATAACCTCCGACGGTCACATTCTGGGTCCTGGTGGTGGCAGCAAGGCCCACCGTGAGAATTAACACCGACACAATGAGCAAAGTCACGGTGACATAGATGGAGTTTCGTTTCCTTCGATTGAAGGCTCCTGAAAGCACAGAGAGAAACTGAAATTACTCATTTCGGCCAGAGAAGGAATGGACTTAAAGGAAAAATCATTAGGAAGGCCTTCCTTTCCCACTCCAGCTGGTCACCGGGGTTACCTCTGTGGAGTGGAATTACGGGGAAAGGATGGGGCTTCAGTTTTGTTTTGGTTTTTTGCCGTCATCAGGTGCCGCATTTACAATTAAAAAATCCATATTTCCAGTTGGAAAATGAACAACAGAAGAAATCTTACCAGTTACATAAAAACGAAACAAAAACAAATTTTTGTGCTTTCAGCATTCTATAAAAGATGTGTCATACCCACTTAGTAGAGTGTTTTTTTAGGCCAAATTATAAGGCATATGATAAATGGGAAGTGTGTGTGTGGAGGTATTAAATGAAAATATTTTAAAGCCAATATGCTACCGAGAAAGGTTTTTTCATGAGCTGGAGATAGGAAATTTCATTTTCCGTGTAAATATCACAACCAAGCCAGGTACTGGGATTTTTTTTTTCATTTATTTCTGACATTTGCCACCTCATGTATAAACTTTAAAATGGTGTGTTGGCAAGATCTGTCACATAGCAAATGTGTGTAATAAAGTAAGTGTTTGGAGGCCATTAGTCCACAAAGATATGTATCGGGGGAGGCAGATGGGGAAGATTATAACTTGTACACATTTAGGCTTATGTGAGGGTGACATAAATATAAATGACAAGAAACCCGTTCTCCTACTCAGTGCTTATCAGACATGATAGTGCGAACCAATATTTTTTTCGAAAACAGGCTTATTAAGTCAGATAGAAAAATGGTATCTAGGCTCGCTTTTGAATTTAATGTTTTTTAAAGGAATCGAGCACCGCTCCACACTCTGCCCGCATTTCTCCGGCCCGGGAAGGGGCTCTCAGCAGGAAAAACCAGGCATGAGTCCCCCCCTCTTTGGAGTTCTGAAAACAGAAGCAAACGGGGGGCCTGGCGGGAGAGTCCAGTTCGCTAGTGAGAAGGATGAAGCGGCGGGGGAGCCTTATGATGGGGTCGCCCACCCAGGCGGCTTGAGTGGCATTTATGGGCCTAAAGAGGCCACTAGAATCTGCTCCCAGGACCCCATCGTTCTGAGAGGCCTCACTGCAGCCTCAGGCAGCAGCTGCCTTTGAAGCCGCCCAGGCTGCACCACTGGGAGGGAGGGGAGAG